>NC_072787.1:27334566-27467066 GCF_022539595.1 Amphiprion ocellaris
AAAAAAACGCCTTACTATACTATGTCGTAAAAATTGAGATTTTTCAAACATGTTGTAAAAACGTGCCATATGATGAAATAATGTAAAGGAGGGCGTGAAACACACTCCAGAAAGGTTTTCTTTGAAAAAAAACTCATCATGAATTTTGGCGCAAAAAAAACGCCTTACTATACTATGTCGAAAAAAGATGCGATTTTTCAAACATGTTGTAAAAACGGATCATATGATGAAATAATGTAAAGGAGGGCGTGAAAAACACTCCAGAAAGGTTTTCGTTGAAAAAAAAAATCATCATGAATTTTGGTGCATAAAAACACCTTACTATACTATGTCGAAAAAAGATGCGATTTTTCAAACATGTTGTAAAAACAGATCATATGATGAAATAATGTAAAGGAGGCCGTGAAAAACACTCCAGAAAGGTTTTCGTTGAAAAAAAAAAAATCATCATGAATTTTGGCGCAAAAAAACGCATTACTATACTATGTCGAAAATATAGTATGTCGTCACATTTTGGACGACATACTAAAGTATGACATTTTTGCATTTGAGACAACATGCTGAACTATGATGTCTCATAGTTCACTTAATTTGATGATCTGAAGCATTAAAGTGAGACAAACGTACAAACAGAAGACTGCAGTTCAATCATTTATCATATACAGACATGGTAAAGTTTCATTTTAGTTTCTTTTAACAGCATTAAAATATTTGAGCCTTCATACAGTTCAGTGCAGTTTTATGTTAAAACAGCTTCAACACAATAATTCATCTTAGTTTTACAAAATAAACAGTATATCACACGGGTGTCTGAACATAGTGTTTGGCCTCGCCCACAACACATATGGCCCCACCCACAACACGTGACATCAGAGCAGCGCCCCACCTGAGGATCCTGATTACTGAAGTCTATCGTTTGCTTTTTGAAACAAGTTGACTTAAACGAAAAATCCGAACCACTGAGGGAAAAACATCTGGAAAATAAAGTCACAATATTTTAGGAGTCAAGTCAAAAATGTCAAAATAATTTTATTCTAATTATCTTGCGAACAACAGAGGCCGACTTTATTCTCATAAGACTCAACAAATTTATATAAACTTGTTCTTGATTTGATTCATGGCATTTCTGACAATAAAAGCAATGTACTGAAATATCTTCATACTTCCTGTGTTAAGTAGTTTCATCTAATTAAACTGGCTCTTTTAAAATAAAACTTGTGATGTTTTGCAGCATTTCATCAAAACGTGACTTTATCCGCCAAATATTTGATACTTTTTCATGCTTCAATCTCATTAAAATTTCCACGAGTTTGTTTGTCCAATCTCAGTGATGTTTGTTTTTTAATCTGATTTAAATGCTCCATTGTTGTTTCAGTTGCTGCTCTGTGGTCAAAGATAACAGTAAACAGTGAATAACCGTTCCACTTCCTGTTAGCATCGAAGTACGTGGCAATCTTCTGGTTCTTCACACGGTGGAAGGTTTCATCAGCGCCTGTTCTCCAAACAGCTGCTTGAAGTGAACCACATGTTCCTCACAGTGTTCTCCTGGAGGAAACACACAAAGGCTTCATTATTATTTAGTTATTTTTAACACAAACAGAAAAAAAAAATAAAAAATCACAGTCCGATATTTTACAGATTATGTGGTCAGCAAAAAAACCCCAAACGTATTGATTTAATCCGCGATATTGCACAGAAAAATCTGATTTCATGGCAGTTAAATCATTTAAAGCACTTTTTTTAGCTCTCTGAACACCAAATTCAACATCATTCATCTGCCAGAAACTGCAAAAACAGAAGGAATTTTTAGATTTTCAACCCTCCAATGGTCGGTTTCATCTGGAAAATGAACCAAATCTAAGATTAAATTGCGTTATTCCAGACTAACACTTTCCACGTGACTTTTCAGTTGAACTGCAGGCAGTGTTTTTCAGAGCCGAAGTCATTAAGCATCACAGACGACTTTGTCATGGTGCCCCTTTATCAGCTAAATCGGGACCAGTTCTTAAATATACTAATAGAAATAGTTAAACATCCAGAATAAGTACAGCATCTGAGGACACCTGGAAAAATATTCTACATATTGATTCCAGGTTTTGGAGTCATTTCTGACAAGTTTTCTGTGGTTTTGGTAAAGTTTACCGTCTGGTGAATGAACTCTGGGTTTGTTCTCACCAGGGTTGAAGGCTGGACTTCCTCTGAGCCGCTGGTTCCGCTGCTGGAACGACCTGAACACGGTGTAGAACAACATCTGGTCTCCGGTCTGACGCGCTGCATCCAGAAACTTCCGGGCCGAAACGTTGTCGTGGCCACCTGGAGGACAGAAAGCAGCTCCGTTAAAACAAACTTTAAACCGCTAAAATGAACTGTGAAGGTGACGTGAACGTACCGACGCTGCGGATGAATCTGAGCGCGCCCAGAACCTGCTGCTTGGACAGAAGAACCTCAACGATCTCATCATTCGCCGTGGAAAGACGCTGAAACACAAAAAGGAAACATTTCTTCATGTGGACTTTAAGTTTTCATTTCTGCTGTTGAACTCAAACTAAATACGATCAATAAGATCAATATCATTTACATTATTTTTCTGAACAGTTTGTGACACATCAGCATCATGTTGAACTCTGTCCATGTCTAGTTTTATGCTTCCAGCTGCTGTTTTTCCTTCTTACATCACAATATTTCATTTTTCAGATGTAATTTCATCATCACGTATTTCTCATCTTACTTTCTATACCATTTGTTTGTTCACTGCATTTTATTTTTTGGTGCAATATTTATTTTTTTTATTTGCTGGGTAACTTTTTTGGTTTAATCAACATTTTTTTTGGTGCAATATCGTTTTATCTTCCAGGTATTTTTTTTTTGGGGGGGGGGACAATATTTTTATTTTTATCCTCCAGGTGCAGCATTACTTCCACCAAATTATTTATTTTTTAATATTTTTTTCAGTGCAGTATTTTTTTTTAATGCAACTTTTTATTTTACTTTTAAGTTACTTCATTTTAGTGCAATACTGTTTATTTTCCAGGCAATTTTTTGTTTTTTTACTTTTCAGGTTCAGTTTTTTTTAATGTACTTTTTTTGATGCAATATTTATTTCTCATTTTTAACGTACTTTTTTGAGCAATACTTTTGTTTTCCATGTGTTTTCTTTTCTTTAGGTGTAATATCTTTATTTTCCAGGTAAAGAAGTTTTTCCCCTCAGGTACTATTTATTTATTTTACAGATACTATTTTTATTCTTCCAGTGCATTTTTTTGGTAATTGTCCATGTGCAATATTTTCTTTGTTTTTAATGTACAAATTATTATGATTTCTTTAGGTGCAGTTAATTTTTATCTAATGTACTTTTTTTAAAAACTGTGTAATACTTCATTATTTTCCAGGTAATTATTATCTTTTTATTTTGTGTGCAATATTTATTCATTTATTTTTCAAGTGCTATATTTTTTTCCAGATACAGTTTTTAAATCTTCAGGTACATTTTTTTTTGTTATTTTTCAGATGTAATTTCATCATTATGTGAAATATTTCTTGTCTTACTTTCTATTAAAGTAATATTTTATTTAATTATTGTTTCCTGCTTATAGTTTCCTGATATTTGTGCACCTTTTATCCCAGACGCTGAAACCTAAAGTCGTACCTTGAGCATGTCCAGAGAGAGCTGGTGAGCAGGAGGATAGGTGCTCTCCAGAGACAGCAGCAGACACGCCTGAGGGCCACAAACACACAATAAACACACAATGAACACTGAATTTCTCTGTTTTATGTGGTTGGTTTGTATCTGAGACTCACCAGAGGTTTGGAGTCGCTGAGGACGTGGTACTGCAGGAACTGGTGCAGCATGTAGAACAGGTTGTGTTGGACCAGAGTCTTGATCACCAGCTCATACAGGTAATGCTGAAACACAAACGTTATCATTAGAAACATCACTACAAACGTTATTATCATCTGATCTCCCTCAACGTTTACACACCATGAACTGTGGACATTTTCAACAGTAGAGATGGTTAAAGGGTGAGGAGGCGTCACTCTGCCTGGTTTTACCTGGACGGTGATCTGGTGCTGGTTCAGAGAGCGGATGTACTCCATCAGCACGGCGATCACAAACTTATGGGACACTTCCTGTAGACACACAGCACACGTTTATTAACAAAAATATTAATTATCAATGTTTTAGATGTTTATACGTCTCTTATGGGCTCAAAGTAGAACGTTTAAACCAAGTTTCAGGCGTGTTATTGTGTGTTATTGTGTGTTACCGTACCTTCCTCTCTGTGAACGATGACAGGACGTGTGTGTACATGTCTGATTGGTCGATGACCGCCTGGGTTCTGACGGGGCGTTTCTGGGCGGCGCTGCCTCGACTCGGTCCGGACTCCATCGCCTACAAACACACAACGGTTGTCATCACTGGTTTGTTGGGGAACCTTTAACAAACTAACGGTTGTCATCGTTGGTTTGTTGGGAACCTTTAACTAATGTCCAGCCGTCACTCACCACCGTGTAGCTCTGCTCCGCCTCCAGGTATTCTTTATACACCTGGTTGAGTTTGTCGAAGACAGTCGCCACCACAGGAAGACTTCCTTTAACGCCACCCTCCAGAACTATGACGGAGACAGTTAGCCATTAGCATGATGCTAGAGAAGTTAGCAGTTAGGAATTTAACAACAACGTACTCTGGGAGCAGACGGACAGGATGACCATCTTGCAGTCTCGGCGTCGTAACAGGAAGTCCATCAGCTTTCCTTTGTCCTGCAGCAGGTTGACTGTTGGATGCAGCTTCACCTGCAGGTACCATAGGTAACCTGGAGAACAGGTGAACACACTCATCAGCAAGGACTCTCATACCTGGATAATTCACTTTAGTCTGTTAAAGGGTTAAATGACTAGCTAATGGATACTAGAGACTAGCCTAGGGATGCTAATTGCTACCCTACAGACCCTAGTGACTAGCCTAGGGATCTTAGTGGCTACCTCAAGGATGTCAATGGCCTGCCTAAGAATGCTAGTTGCTAGCCTTCTAAGTGACTGGTGTCAGTGACTAGCTTAAAAATACTGGTAAATAGCCTGAGATTTAAGTGACTAGCCTAGGAGTGCTAGTGAAAAGTCTAGAAACACTAATTGCTAGCCTAGGAATCTTAGTGACTAGCCCAAGGAGGCTAATGACTAGCCTACAGATGTTACTTGTTAGCGTAGAGATCTTGGTAACAAGTTCAAAGATGAAAATGACTAGCCTAGAGATATTAGTGACTAACCTACAGGTGATAGCCACTAGTCTAGGGCTCTTACAGAATTTACAAACTATACTAGGAATTTTAGTGACTAGGACAATGGTCACTAGTATTGGGATTGTAGTGACTAGCTAGGGATGCTAGATTAGACTAGAAAAACTAATTGATAGCCTAGGGATGTTACTGACTAGCCTAGGGGTGCTAGTGACATGCCGTGGGATGCTAGTCACTAGAAATGTTAGCTGTTAAATACTGTTATACTAATGTTAGCTCTAGAAATACTAGTTGCTAGCCTATGGATCTGTGACCAGCACAGGGATGCTAGTCTCTAGCCAAAAAAAGCTAGTTGTGAGCCTGGGGATCTTATTGACTAAGATTTGATTTGAGATTTGTCTTGGAATGTAATTTACTAGCCTAGTGACTAGATGCTAGTGACTAGCCTAGCCTACGGATGGTAGTTGCAACTAGAATACTAGTCTCTAGCCTTGGGATGTAAGCGAGTAGCCCAAGGATGCTAATGACTAGCCTAGAGATGTTAGCCGTCTTGCGTTGGGATGCTAGTCGCTACCCTGGGGATCTCAGTGACGAGCCCAAGGATGCTAATGACTAGCCTAGGGGTGCTAGTCGCTACCCTGGGGATCTCAGCGACGAGCCCAAGGATGCTAATGACTAGCCTAGGGGTGCTAGTCGCTACCCAGGGGATCTCAGTGACGAGCCCAAGGATGCTAATCACAGTGTTCTCCTGGAGGAAACACACAAAGGCTTCATTATTATTTAGTTATTTTTAACACAAACAGAAAAAAAAAATAAAAAATCACAGTCCGATATTTTACAGATTATGTGGTCAGCAAAAAAACCCCAAACGTATTGATTTAATCCGCGATATTGCACAGAAAAATCTGATTTCATGGCAGTTAAATCATTTAAAGCACTTTTTTTAGCTCTCTGAACACCAAATTCAACATCATTCATCTGCCAGAAACTGCAAAAACAGAAGGAATTTTTAGATTTTCAACCCTCCAATGGTCGGTTTCATCTGGAAAATGAACCAAATCTAAGATTAATTGCGTTATTCCAGACTAACACTTTCCACGTGACTTTTCAGTTGAACTGCAGGCAGTGTTTTTCAGAGCCGAAGTCATTAAGCATCACAGACGACTTTGTCATGGTGCCCCTTTATCAGCTAAATCGGGACCAGTTCTTAAATATACTAATAGAAATAGTTAAACATCCAGAATAAGTACAGCATCTGAGGACACCTGGAAAAATATTCTACATATTGATTCCAGGTTTTGGAGTCATTTCTGACAAGTTTTCTGTGGTTTTGGTAAAGTTTACCGTCTGGTGAATGAACTCTGGGTTTGTTCTCACCAGGGTTGAAGGCTGGACTTCCTCTGAGCCGCTGGTTCCGCTGCTGGAACGACCTGAACACGGTGTAGAACAACATCTGGTCTCCGGTCTGACGCGCTGCATCCAGAAACTTCCGGGCCGAAACGTTGTCGTGGCCACCTGGAGGACAGAAAGCAGCTCCGTTAAAACAAACTTTAAACCGCTAAAATGAACTGTGAAGGTGACGTGAACGTACCGACGCTGCGGATGAATCTGAGCGCGCCCAGAACCTGCTGCTTGGACAGAAGAACCTCAACGATCTCATCATTCGCCGTGGAAAGACGCTGAAACACAAAAAGGAAACATTTCTTCATGTGGACTTTAAGTTTTCATTTCTGCTGTTGAACTCAAACTAAATACGATCAATAAGATCAATATCATTTACATTATTTTTCTGAACAGTTTGTGACACATCAGCATCATGTTGAACTCTGTCCATGTCTAGTTTTATGCTTCCAGCTGCTGTTTTTCCTTCTTACATCACAATATTTCATTTTTCAGATGTAATTTCATCATCACGTATTTCTCATCTTACTTTCTATACCATTTGTTTGTTCACTGCATTTTATTTTTTGGTGCAATATTTATTTTTTTTATTTGCTGGGTAACTTTTTTGGTTTAATCAACATTTTTTTTGGTGCAATATCGTTTTATCTTCCAGGTATTTTTTTTTTGGGGGGGGGGACAATATTTTTATTTTTATCCTCCAGGTGCAGCATTACTTCCACCAAATTATTTATTTTTTAATATTTTTTTCAGTGCAGTATTTTTTTTTAATGCAACTTTTTATTTTACTTTTAAGTTACTTCATTTTAGTGCAATACTGTTTATTTTCCAGGCAATTTTTTGTTTTTTTACTTTTCAGGTTCAGTTTTTTTTAATGTACTTTTTTTGATGCAATATTTATTTCTCATTTTTAACGTACTTTTTTGAGCAATACTTTTGTTTTCCATGTGTTTTCTTTTCTTTAGGTGTAATATCTTTATTTTCCAGGTAAAGAAGTTTTTCCCCCTCAGGTACTATTTATTTATTTTACAGATACTATTTTTATTCTTCCAGTGCATTTTTTTGGTAATTGTCCATGTGCAATATTTTCTTTGTTTTTAATGTACAAATTATTATGATTTCTTTAGGTGCAGTTAATTTTTATCTAATGTACTTTTTTTAAAAACTGTGTAATACTTCATTATTTTCCAGGTAATTATTATCTTTTTATTTTGTGTGCAATATTTATTCATTTATTTTTCAAGTGCTATATTTTTTTCCAGATACAGTTTTTAAATCTTCAGGTACATTTTTTTTTGTTATTTTTCAGATGTAATTTCATCATTATGTGAAATATTTCTTGTCTTACTTTCTATTAAAGTAATATTTTATTTAATTATTGTTTCCTGCTTATAGTTTCCTGATATTTGTGCACCTTTTATCCCAGACGCTGAAACCTAAAGTCGTACCTTGAGCATGTCCAGAGAGAGCTGGTGAGCAGGAGGATAGGTGCTCTCCAGAGACAGCAGCAGACACGCCTGAGGGCCACAAACACACAATAAACACACAATGAACACTGAATTTCTCTGTTTTATGTGGCTGGTTTGTATCTGAGACTCACCAGAGGTTTGGAGTCGCTGAGGACGTGGTACTGCAGGAACTGGTGCAGCATGTAGAACAGGTTGTGTTGGACCAGAGTCTTGATCACCAGCTCATACAGGTAATGCTGAAACACAAACGTTATCATTAGAAACATCACTACAAACGTTATTATCATCTGATCTCCCTCAACGTTTACACACCATGAACTGTGGACATTTTCAACAGTAGAGATGGTTAAAGGGTGAGGAGGCGTCACTCTGCCTGGTTTTACCTGGACGGTGATCTGGTGCTGGTTCAGAGAGCGGATGTACTCCATCAGCACGGCGATCACAAACTTATGGGACACTTCCTGTAGACACACAGCACACGTTTATTAACAAAAATATTAATTATCAATGTTTTAGATGTTTATACGTCTCTTATGGGCTCAAAGTAGAACGTTTAAACCAAGTTTCAGGCGTGTTATTGTGTGTTATTGTGTGTTACCGTACCTTCCTCTCTGTGAACGATGACAGGACGTGTGTGTACATGTCTGATTGGTCGATGACCGCCTGGGTTCTGACGGGGCGTTTCTGGGCGGCGCTGCCTCGACTCGGTCCGGACTCCATCGCCTACAAACACACAACGGTTGTCATCACTGGTTTGTTGGGGAACCTTTAACAAACTAACGGTTGTCATCGTTGGTTTGTTGGGAACCTTTAACTAATGTCCAGCCGTCACTCACCACCGTGTAGCTCTGCTCCGCCTCCAGGTATTCTTTATACACCTGGTTGAGTTTGTCGAAGACAGTCGCCACCACAGGAAGACTTCCTTTAACGCCACCCTCCAGAACTATGACGGAGACAGTTAGCCATTAGCATGATGCTAGAGAAGTTAGCAGTTAGGAATTTAACAACAACGTACTCTGGGAGCAGACGGACAGGATGACCATCTTGCAGTCTCGGCGTCGTAACAGGAAGTCCATCAGCTTTCCTTTGTCCTGCAGCAGGTTGACTGTTGGATGCAGCTTCACCTGCAGGTACCACAGGTAACCTGGAGAACAGGTGAACACACTCATCAGCAAGGACTCTCATACCTGGATAATTCACTTTAGTCTGTTAAAGGGTTAAATGACTAGCTAATGGATACTAGAGACTAGCCTAGGGATGCTAATTGCTACCCTACAGACCCTAGTGACTAGCCTAGGGATCTTAGTGGCTACCTCAAGGATGTCAATGGCCTGCCTAAGAATGCTAGTTGCTAGCCTTCTAAGTGACTGGTGTCAGTGACCAGCTTAAAAATACTGGTAAATAGCCTGAGATTTAAGTGACTAGCCTAGGAGTGCTAGTCACTACCCTGGGGATCTCAGTGACGAGCCCAAGGATGCTAATGACTAGCCTAGGGGTGCTAGTTGCTAGCCAGGGGATCCCAGTGACTCTCAGTAGTCTTATTTCTGAGGCTCCTCCCCCTGGACTGTTCATGTCTGCCGGTGTCTGAATTACCTTCACTGGCGCTGATGATGATGTCGGGCTGGAAGACACTCCAGGAGGACGAGTCTGCAGAGACAGTCAGGAAATAAACCCTCTGACGGACAGAATAAACTAATAAACAGCTTGAGTTTGAAGGATACAGAGCTGGCATGGCACTGGAGGCTGAGAGGGAACGACTGCTGGACCTGCAGAGACGAGAAGAGACGATGAAGAACCCTCAGACAGGAGAAGCTAAGCGCTAACTCCTGTGCAACGAGGTTTACCTGCCAGTGGCATCCTATAGGGGTGTATGGACCGGGCAGGCAGGACGGGCTGGTGGGTGTTGACGGCACAGTCAGGTTCCTTCAGGTTGATGTCGAAGATCAGAGACGTCTGAAGCACGAGGCAGAAACAGGAAACATCGTTAGTTAGCTGCTAAAACGTCTCATTGGTTCATTGGGTTTCCCAACGTTCATCGACCTGAGAGCTCTGGTGATGAACCACCACCAGGTTGTCCACGATGTTCAGAGCAAACTTCCCCGTCGTGTTCAGCTTCAATACGTGGCTCTTCTTACAGGCTCCCTCCCTGAAAACAAAACACCAAAACGACCAATCAATCAATCGATCAATACGTACAAACATGGATGACTTATTCTCATCTGAGTCGACATTAAAATGAACATTTTTGTGCCATTTGCGAGGCTCACGTTTTGTTTTGATGTATTTTGCTGATGTTGCTACGCTAATGCTACCACTTGGAGATATGCTAACGCTAGCTGGAGTAGATGTTTAGATAAAACATTTAACACATATTGGTTCCAGACATCCGTTATCAGACGATCAATAATCAGTCCCAGAAACCTCAGAGAGTTCTAAAGGTTACTGAAAACAAAAAGACGTGTTTCAGGTCTTGATGTCTTTTGTTATCCAATTCATGATTCCAAAATAAGTGTTCGTAGCTAGCCCAGAGATCTGAATGATAATCCCAAGGATGCTAATGACTAGCGTACAGATGCTAACGTCTTGCCTTGGCATGCTAGTTGCTACCCTGGAGATCTCAGTGACGAGTCTAATGGCTAGCCTAGACGGTCCAGGGATTAGAAACTGGAGCAAAACGCAACCAGGAAGCAGAATGATTTCACCTTTCTGACAGAAACCAAAGTGGACAGAAGCTAACGCTAGAGGAGCTAAATAAGAGGAGCTGCTGGGTGTTTACCTGGGCAGGTGGTACAGAACCACCTCTGCACTGGGACTGTTGGCCGTTCTGGAGTGATGTTTCAGATACATGACGTACAGCTGACCGTAACTGCAGACAGACGGAGGCGTTCAAGCAATATTTAATTTCACATTTAAACACAAAAACTGAACAAACTGTGCTTGTGTGACGAACATGGTTGCCATGGCGATGTCTCTCTCTGACAGGCTGAGTTTGGCGGGTTTGGGGATGACTGGCAGCTCGATCTCGAACTTGGACATCTTGGACATGGTCCCGTTCTGAAAAACAACAAATTACATCGAAAAAAGGTCAAATAACAAACCACAGAAACTTTATTTATACCAATTAGCTCATCAGAAATAATTACAAAAAGCAGAGATGCAGGTGTGATGCTAAATAGAACAGCAGACACCTGAGCTTTAATATATTCATGATATTAATTCCGAACACAGTGACAAGTTGTAAATCCTCCACATATCTTGTGCTAACTCCGCTAACTGTGCTAGAGACACTTCAGGAAAAATAACATTTAAACATGATGCTGCAATTTAAACTGTGAAAAGCTACTGTTTTATGTAATCGACGGAGCCCAAACACAGCGAGAAATTCTAAATACTCCAGATGTCCTTTGCTAACTCCACTAACTGTGCTAGCCACACCTCAGGAACAATGACAAATAAACACAATGCTGCTGCAGTATTCTGTATAAACTGCTCTCTTACAGCTCTTCCTGTACAATAACTTCATGTTTTCTCCTGATATCTTTCTGACAACGCTAACAGACGTGCAGCTCGACTATTCTGCATCAATCCAAGGATTCTTCTACACATCTTCATGAGATTTTCACTGTATTTCTGGTCTTCCTCTAACCAGTGAGGGATGAATAATTATGAATTGTGACTGATGAGCTTTTACTCTGAAGGCGAAGGGCTGCAGGATGTTTCCCTGGACGGTGGTGGACAGCAGGATGACGGCCGTCTCTGGACAGTACTGGTACCAGTTCACATTGATGCTCTGATTCTTTAAGAGCTTCAGGCTGCGCTTGTCTGGAAACACCTGAACACACACAACACAAACACACACCTGAACATCTTCCTCCATCTTACTGCAGAAATAACCACATTTCTGAGTTCTTTCTCCTTCCTCATGGTTGAAAAATGAACCACAGAGAGGAAAAATGAAACAGGAAGAAAAGAAAACCCCTGAAATGACTTCAGAGGTTTCACTTTAAAGGAAGTACTTCTACACCATCAGTTATTTTTGTACCTCATCTTTGTGTAATCATTTTTGCAATTTTTTGTATCATTTGTGCCATTGTACAAACTTTTGGTGTTATTTTGTGTATTTTTTTGGTCATTTTAGCAAATTTTTGTGTATATTTATGTCATTTTAGCATCTTGCTGTGTCGTTTTTCTATCTTTTTAGCAACTTTTTGCATCATTTTTGTGTCGTACACAAAAAGTTGTGTCATTTTAGTGCCAAATTAGCAACTTTTTGTGTATTTTTGTGTCATTTTAGCATCTTTCTGTCTTTTTTGTGTAAATTTAGCTTCCTTTAGTGTCATTTTGTTTTCTTGTACCAATTTAGCAACTTTTTCTGTATTTTTGTGTCATTTAAGCATCTTTTGTGTGAATTTTATGTGTTTTTGTGTCATATTAGTTTCATTTTAACAACTTTTAGTGTCTTTTTGTGTTTTCTTGTGCCAATCTAGCAACTTTGTGTATTTTTTGTGTTATTTAACATCTCTGTGGCATTTTTGGAACTTATTGCATCACATTAGCAACTTTTGAGTGAGGTTCAAGTGTTTTTGCATCATTATAGCAACTTTTGCGTGAGTTTTATGTCATTTTTGTTTCATTTTAGCTACTTTTAGTGTCATTTTGTGGGGCTTTTAACAACATTGTGTGCATTTTTGTCTCAATTTGGCAACTTTCTGCCTCATTTTAGCAAGTTTTGTGTGAGTTTCTCTGTGTCTTTCTGAGTCCTACTGTCAGAAAGCATTTCTGATTTTCTCTCCTTCATTCTGGCTCCATTGAGCTGCATGATTTTAGATTGAACAATGAATAAACAGTGAAGAAAAACATCCAGAAACTGCTGCTTTTATCACAGCTGCTTCTTTGTTTTTTAGTGTTGTTTTGTTTTCCTGAAGTTTTGTGGCTCTGGATGAACATTTAAACCATAAAAAGCAGACAGGAAGAGTTTCTCTGATGGGTAAAACAGTCTAAACACAGTAAACTCTGATGATCTGATGGTTACCTGGTAGAACTCGATGCCCTGGTCGGTGATGAAGACGATCTCGTTCCAGTTGGTCCAACAGAATCCCAGAACGTTGGCGTTCTTCGTCTGCAGAACAAAAAAAGCAATAGTTTTCCTCCAGATCAGACGTTAAGGTGACGTTTAACCAGCAGAGGGCGCCGTACCTTACACTCCTGACTGAATTCAGTGTGAGGATAGTCGGGGATGAAGTTGATGAAATCCTGCAAACACACAAGAAATAAAACGCAAAAATCAGATTATTTAATCAGATCAGAGCCCCTTTAGAGAGAAATGAGTCACATGATCAACGCATTAAATACATGACAGAAGAATGAAAAAAAATGTGTCAAAAATGCCAATATGAGTCGTTTTGGGTCATTTTTGAGTCAATTTTGACCAATTTTTTGTCACTTCAGACCATTTTTGTTTTATTTGGGGTCATTTTTGAGTTGTTTAGGACAATTTTTGAGCCATTTTAGACACAAATAACATAGTTTCCAGCAGTTCTGAATGATTTAATGTCTCCAGTAGAGAACAAATGTTATTACTGGCTTTTAAAAATGGAAAAAAGTGGCAAAATGTCCAATCCGTGGTGGTATAGTGTCCCCATAAAGTTCCTGTAAGTGTATATCTATGGATGGATCCATATTTCCACTAAAATACAGTCTTTGGTCGACATTTCAACAACTGTTGAGGCTCTAACATCAATAGAATCTGATGTTTGGTAAATATGACCAGACCAGGTTCCAGTTTTTAGATATTTTGACATAAAAATGTCAACGACTCCATCTGGAGGAGATTTGGTTTCCTTTTGGACATTTTTTTGGGTAACTTCTGACATTTTTTGAGTCATTTTACATAATTTTGATTGATTCCGGACAATTTTTGAGTCGTTTTCCACAAGTTCTGAGTCAGTTTGACAATTTTTGCACCATTTTTTCAGAGGTTTTAACAAAGTATTTTCACCCAAAAATGGGAAAATGTGCATGTGATGTGTGGAAAGTTTGACCAGACAAGGTTCCAGTTTTGTTATTCTGACAGAAAATGTCAACCTGAGTCCATCTGGACAAGTTTTGGGGTCATTCTGGACATTTTTTTTGACAATTTAAAGTCATTTTAAAGCAGTTTTGATTGATTTTGGACAATTTCTCGGTCATTTTCTAAAGGTTTTTAGCATTATCGCTTAAAATTGGAAGAAAAGTGGAAAATGTTCAATCCAGGCTGATCTAGTGTCTCCATAAAGTTCCTGTAAACTTATATATCTATGGATGGATCCATATTTCTACTAAAATCTAGTCTCTTTATCGTCCTCGTTTTGATTTCTCTCATTTGTCTAGTTTCGGTTTGTTTCTTCACAAGTTGTTCTACTGATTTACTGACATCATAGCTGCAGGTTTATTTAATTATTTACTTTAGGAGCTGCAGATTAAAGCGAACGGAGCAAAGAGAGCCGAGAACTCACCACAGATTTGGAGGTTCTCTGAACTGCCAGGATCTTATTTCCAATAGAGAACTTGATGCATTTCACCTCCCCTTTATCATCCATCCTGAACAGGAAAAAACACAAATAACTCAGAGAAACTGTTGGTTTAGTAATGGAAATCAGAAAAAAACAACAGTTCTGGGTCTCTTATTGATGACAAACTGCTCAATATAACAAATTTCTCATTTAGTTTTGGAAATATATTCAGGTTAATGTCACAGAACTGAAAATATTCACATTTAAGAAGCTGCAATCAGAGAATTTAGTTGGTTTTCTTTGTTAAAAAAAAAAACAACTTCTCAGACTGGTTAATCAATAATGGAATGGGTTAATGTGATAGAACATGATAAGATTTTCTTTAATCTCACAGTCCTGTCTTAGTTTCCTGTATATTCTGACGTACCTGAAGGCAACACTGCTCTTGTCATCTGGACCTTTAACCACCACACCTGTAGCTCCACCTGAACGCACCGCGAACACCTGAAAAACAAAAAGAAACATTTATTCTAAACTCTAAAGACATGTACAAAAGATCCACTATAGCCCTGTATGGGATGTTTACACTTTATTTTACTTTTTATTAGGCATTTTTTCATTTATTTAAAGTCAGAACACTGAGGAAAAGTACATTTATTTGAGCAAAACATTTAAACATCAAGACAATTAAAAGTTTTCCACATAAAAACTTAAAACAAAATGTAAAAGAGGCACAAAGCAATAAAGAAAAATGAATTCAAAGAGTTACATAAAGAATAAAGAAACAGGATAAAACCACAAAGTAAAAGATTTAAGTTAAGTTTTCTGGGAGTTATTTCAGATTTTACCGTGTAAAAAGGACACAAAAAGATGCTAAAATGACATGAAAATGACAAAAAAGAAAGAAATGACACAAAATTGAAATACTGCAATTTATAATGAAATACTGCACATGAAGATGACCTATTGCACATTAACTTTAACATTGTTAACATTAATATTAGTACCTATGATTATGAAAATTAATTATTGCATGTATAATAAAAGTTGTGCACTGAAAAGGGCAGCTAATGCACATGACACTGAATTATTGCATAGAATAACAAAATGGAAATTTTGAAATTGAAAAAAAAATCCACATTACAGAAAAAAATTATGAATTTAACTATTGCACGTTATAATAACTGCACATGAAACTAAATTATTACATATAATAAAAACAAAATGTGGACAGGAAATGGAAATTTTGCACAAGAAATTGAAATATTGCACATTGATTTTTTTAAACCAATGAATCAAAGACAGAACACTATTATTACTTTAACAGAACTAATAGTAACAGAAGTAAAGAAATTGAAAAAATTACAGGAAAAATATAGATTTTTAACTATTGCACGTTATATAATTGCATGTGGAAATTAATGATTGTATAAAAAAAAATTTAGCACAGCAAAAGGAAATATTGCACTAGAATTTTAAATATTGCACATTATTTATGAAATATTGCACAACAAAAAGAAAAAAAGTCCACGTTACAGTAAAGTCTTGCAGATTATAATTTAGTGTCTTAAACAAACCAACGAAGAAGATTAAAGCGTACAGATGACGTCACTGAAAAAGGCCAAAGTTGTAGTCCTGCTGTTTGACTTTACACTAGCTACCGGTTAATTTGAAAAAAAATCGATATTTTTCTCACATTAAAAGTCAAATCAACTTGTCAGCTTTGAAGGAACTCTTTTAAACTAACTCTTATTTAGACTAAAATGTCGCAGGATTTTACCGACGCGCCGACATTTGAATGTTTTTAAACTCCCCGAAACTGTCAGTTAGCAGCTAGCCGTTAGCATGCTAACTAGCTCACCTGCTTGTTAGCTTCGTCGAAGAAGACGTTGTTGACGCTGGACGCGTGCTCGAACTGGACCGGGTTCTCGCTGAGCTCCAGGTAGTGCTGCTGCGGCGGTTCCGTCATCCTCGCACCGGTCCGGGGCTCCGGGTTCCACCGGCGAAGCAGCGACTCGACTGACAGGAGGAGGCGGCGACTCCTCAGCGCCTTCAGAGCGCCGGATGTCCCCGGCAAACCTTCACAGTAAAAGCGCGGACTTTATTCAATAAACTAGAATAGTAGAGATTTACTAATGCAGATGCTGCTCCAAAAAAGATTGAAATAAGATATAAGCCCCATATAATAGAGAAAATAAAATTCAGTAAGCTAAAATAAAGTGACAAACTGTCTTCTATCATGGGAAACTCCTCCCACCCTCTGCATCAGACTGTGAACTCCTTAAGAAGCTCCTTCAGCAACAGACTGGTTCACCCTAAACGTAAGAAGGAACGTTTCCACAGGTCGTTTATTTCATCATCTGTTAGATTGTACAATGCCGCACTATAAACTCCACCGTGTACTGTTTACTGCTGCACTTTTTTTCTTCCCCCATTTTAGACACACATCCTCCTGTTTCTGTGCAATAACTGATACCTCATCAGTGCAATAACTGATACCTCATCAGTGCAATAACTGATACCTCATCAGTGCAATAACTGATACCTCATCAGTGCAATAACTGATACCTCATCAGTGCAATAACTGATACCTCATCAGTGCAATAACTGATACCTCATCAGTGCAATAACTGATACCTCATCAGTGCAATAACTGATACCTCATCAGTGCAATAACTGATACCTCATCAGTGCAATAACTGATACCTCATCAGTGCAATAACTGATACCTCATCAGTGCAATAACTGATACCTCATCAGTGCAATAACTGATACCTCATCAGTGCAATAACTGATACCTCATCAGTGCAATAACTGATACCTCATCAGTGCAATAACTGATACCTCATCAGTGCAATAACTGATACCTCATCAGTGCAATAACTGATACCTCATCAGTGCAATAACTGATACCTCATCAGTGCAATAACTGATACCTCATCAGTGCAATAACTGATACCTCATCAGTGCAATAACTGATACCTCATCAGTGTAATAACTGATACCTCATCAGTGCAATAACTGATACCTCATCAGTGCAATAACTGATACCTCATCAGTGCAATAACTGATACCTCATCCTCTTGTATATAATCTTATACATGATATTTCTAAGAAAAAAAATCATCTGTATATAATGTTTTTTCTGCAATTTTTGCACTGTTTCTTTTTCTTATCTATTCCTGCACTACCTTTATACTTTTTCTTTGGCGCTGCTGTAACGGTGAACTTTCCCCACTGTGGGATCAATGAAGTTTATCCTCATCCTTAGTGAAAGCAATATTGCACATTATAATATAATGTTACATGACAATAAAATAATACACATGGAATTAATATATTTCTTTTGATAATTTAATATTGCACATGAAATGAAAACAAATTAATGAACATATTAAATACCGTACAAGAAACTGAAATGTTGCACTAAAATTAGAATTTTGCACATTAAATATTGCATATTACAATTAAATATTGCAAATAGAAACGAATTATTAAATATAATAGTGGACTGTTGTACAAGAAATTGAAATATTCCTCATTATAATCAAATATTGCATATGAAATTTAACTACACTATAATTAAATATTGCAAATGGAAACAAATTATTGAATATTTTGATTAAATATTGTACAAGAAACTGAAATGTTGCATTAAAATTGGAATTTTTCACACAAAATATTGCAGATGATGAATCCTAGGGCCAGTAACCTCCTAAATCAATCAACTAAATTAATTAACTATCAGAGGATTACTGGACCAGCTCTCCATCTAACGGGTCCGGTTCCCGTAGCCCATATGGTACAACCCAGATGAGATCTGAGGAACGTTTAAGCTGGTAAGCGAGAAAATTGGCCTAGCTTCTAACTGCCTCCATCCAGACGCCTATCCTGCTTCCTCTGATAACTAACTCAACTGAGTAGCCACTTTCCAATGGTCAAATTAATTACCAGTCACGTCTGTTAACGGCAGCTTTTCTCTCATCGGATTCTGCACTTGGTAAGTTGCTAGGTTTAAATTTAGAGGTTAAGGAATGGATAACCCCAAGGATAAGTTTAAAAAAGGCCACCCTCGGCCCCAACGACTAGGTAATCTGACAGAACCAGTTTTAGATGTAATGCACACAGTAACCTGACTTTTTACAAACTGAGAAGATATATGTGATTAATTCATTATCATGATAAAAATAAATGGAATTTCCAATCTGTTAACTTTAATTGCAGGATAAATGCTTTATTATAAAATTTCAGCAGGAAAATAGCAATAGCCCATAAATCATCAGACAACCAATTAAACATTAATTCTTATAACAATCCTCTAATATGACTCCTAACTGGAACTATGCTTTTATCTAAGAAGAGCAATAATCACCCAGACTATGTAATTTGGAGGGGGAGAGCAGAGGGTGTGGCCTCACCTGCTGCTCACCTGAAGACCGACGCCCCGCTGGGCTCTGCTCCAGGGAGGAGGTGGAGAGAGAGTTCAGTCCAGATTTAGATCTGCTTGTATCCATTTTTGTTCTTTGGGCCAGTAAAAACTTTGTTAATCCATTCTGGTGTTAATCCTTTGGAAATAGTAGAGTTCAGTTATATTCCTTCAGTCAGCGTTATTTTTAGATCACAGTCTTTTGTAATCCTCAAACAGTGCAGAAAGAGCACTCCTTCAGTCCATAATTCCAATAGAACAGATATTCCTTTGCAGATCATGTTGAATCCCCCGTCCGAGTTACGTGGTAAAATCCCCTTTGCTCAGAGCATTTCTACCCTGGATTGCAACGAGTGACCACCTCGCAACGACTCCCAACTCGTGTCTCGATCCAGTGCAATTTATACAACAACTGAACCTTTTGCATATGCAATGACTGCACCCTTAATTAACATACGTGATGACAGCATCCATCCCCCTCCTTACTCGTGCACTGCTTCCATCCACTGACCTCATGGCCTCTGCGTGCTCTGGAGGAACTAAAACCATCCACTCTGGACTGTTCCACCAGCCCCCCCCAACTCATCCTAAGACCCCTCCATGTTTGAGGAACTCAAACTAACTGTTTGGACTGTTTGGACTCTTCCACTCAGTCTCACTTCTCTATTAATGTATTTGTTCCATCTGCAGCTCAGAGCAGGCCTCCGGTCAGGAAACAGATGTCAGACTCACAAAAATCCCCGACGTCTACCTCGAGGTTAATAACCTTTACTGTGAACACTTGACCCCAGTTCACCTTAGCTCTTGACTTCTCACTTCATTACTAAGTTAAAAACCTTAGTTTAGCAGTAATCAAGACTCTTTCTAAAACATCTCAGTTTCATAGTAATCAAAACTCTTAAAAGAATTTCCATTTAATAAAGCATTAGTTCCTCATATTTGTCATATCTATCAAAAACATCAGTTTCCCTGGTAACCAAAACATCACTTTTCACAGTGAGTTGCTGTTCTGACTTAGTTACTTCTTAAACAAAGATTATAAAAATAGGTATTTGTGTTAGCTTTAACACACTTATTAGGTTATAGCATGAATCAGTTATAAATCACAGGTTATAATATCACAATGTTCCCTTATTTAGCTGTTATTCTGCCAGAGTCTCCCCCTTGTGGCTGATTCTGGGATCTCATACCTCCATGTTTCTCAACATCCCCTACTATGAGATCACAGTCAGCCCTTATAAATGACTGATTCTGGGATCCCATATCTCCGTGCTTCACAACACAGATTATAATCAAATATTGCAAATAAAAATCAATTATTGAATATAATAATAAAATATTGCACAATAAACTTTAATATTGCATGAAAACTTGAATTTTGCAGGTGAAATACTGCAGTTTGCAATGAAATATCGCACATGAAATAACTACTGTGCATTATAAATAGTAAATGGCTGCATCTAATAATGAAATACTGCACTTACATGTTTTATACATTTACTTAGACTTAGACAGACTTTATTCATCCACAAGGGAAATTTTGTTGTCACAGTAGATCAGAACAGTAATTTTAAATAGACCAGAGAACAGCAACAGAATTATACAATAATAGGATATAATAAAGAATAGACTAACTAGTAAAAAGTAAAAACAGAATACCGGTAGTTACTATCCATATAGAAAAATATGGAATATGTACACATTTACAAAATAGAAGAATTAGGAATAATATTAGGAATTTACAATATGGAACAGGTAACTATAATGCAGTGCCAGTTTACACGAGTATAGACATAAATGAGTGAGTTATGTATCTATGACAGAGTGGGGAGTTATTGTACAGCTGTATAGAGTATGGTATGAATGTGCTCCTGTAGCTCACTGTGACAGCGCAGCTGGAAGAGTCTGTTGGAGAATGTATGCATCTTTGGCATTAGCATAGAGCAGGTCCAGAGTTGTATTGTCCCGGGTTGCACAGTCCACAAACTGGCGAAAGTTGGGCAAAACAGTGAGTTCGGTAAAGTTGGCAAGATATTCACAGATTCGGACTTCCGGCATCAATAACTCATGACATATACGTTGTAAAAACATAAACAATGCCTCTTTCAAATCGCTGTAAGCTAGACAATGTGCTACGAGGCCAGTTTTATCAAAAGTCGCTGTCTTTCAAGCTGCAGAAATAACATTGATGTCTATGAGCAGCCGGCTGTGCAACGAGTGAACAGGGACCGTCTGCAAATAGCAAAACCGCTGCAACAGCGAAGAGAGACAAATATTCAATTACTTAACTTTTATACACTGTAGTGTCACCAAATTTACTGCAGCCATCAATTGTCTCCTGCTGGTCATACTACAACTCTTGGTTTGACACTAAATAAAAAACCTGAATTTTAAATAATTTTTATTTGTAATAAAATTCATTAACTTCACTCTTATGTACTGTAGTGTCACCAAACTCGCTGCTGCCATCAGTTGTCTCCTGACTGTCATAGTACAACCCTTGGTTTGATATTAAATACAAAATCTGAATTTTAAGGAATTGTTATTGGTAATAAAATTCAATTACTTCACTTTTATACACTGTAGTGTCACCAAATTTACTGCAGCCATCAATTGTCTCCTGCTGGTCATACTACAACTCTTGGTTTGATATTAAATACAAAATCAGAATTTTAAGGAATTTTTGTAGTAAATAAAATTCACTTACTTTACTCTTAAACACTGCAGAAAAAATAAACGCCATCCAACCATCAAAAGGGTCCTACTGATCATACCTTCAGGTTTTTTCTTCCAAGTATTGTCCGTGCAGTCCTTAACTTGGAAAATATTATTAGCTGTTTAACATTAGGGTTTAAATGAATCAGTTAAGGCTGCAGCCTCGTAAGAAAGCGTCTGACTGTCTTTCTTCCCAGTCGTCAGTACTTGAGGAGACAGTCTAAACAGTTTAGTTTGGTATATTGATGTTATCTGATCCTCTCTTTGATGAGGAGTCCAAGTTCCATTACTATTCAGTATCATGTATTTGGACAAACAGGTGCACTGTGGATCTAAAAATATAGCCCCACATACATCAAGAGAAGAGCCATCAAAGCTAATTTACTCATAATCCTTCAACTTCACACACAAGCATGCACACTAAATAGTGTGCACATCTTCACATGGCAATAAACAACCCAAATCATTAAAATTCAGTTACTTTTGGTTATTAATGTTACACAATCTACCAAAAAAAAAAAAAAAATGGATGACCACTTTTAACTGTTACAACAAAAAATATCTGCTATATATAACAACAGTTTCATTACTAATAAAAAAGTCCTTAAAATCATGAAAAATAGTTAAATATCAAACCAAGAGTTGTAGTATGATCAACAGGAGCCAACTGAGTTAGACAGAGTGTAATCTTTTTGCAGTACATAAGAGGGAAGTTATTGAATTTTATTACTAATAAAATAATAAGAAAATAAGAAAAAAATTCCTTAAAATTCAGATTTTTTTATTTAATATCAAACCAAGAGTTGTAGTATGACCAGCAGAAGTCAACTGATGGCTCCAGTGATTTTGGTAACACTACAATGTATAAGAGGGAAGTTATTGTATTTTATTACTAATAAAATGATTTTTAAAAATTCCTTAAAATTCAGATTTTTTTTATTTAGTGTCAAACCAAGAGTTGTAGTATGACCAGCAGGAGTCAACTGATGGCTCCAGTGATTTTGGTGACACTACAGTGTATAAGAGGGAAGTTATTGTATTTTATTACTAATAAAATGATTTAAAAAAATTCCTTAAAATTCAGATTTTTTTTATTTAGTGTCAAACCAAGAGTTGTAGTATGAGCAGCAGGAGACAATTGAAGGCTGCAGTAAATTTGGTGACACTACAGTGTATAAAAGTGAAGTAATTGAATATTTGTCTCTCTTCGCTGTTGCAGCGGTTTTGCTATTTGCAGACGGTCCCTGTTCACTCGTTGCACAGCCAGCTGCTCATAGACACCAGTGTTATTTCTGCAACTTGAAAGACAGCGACTTTTGATAAAACTGGCCTCGTAGCACATTGTCTAGCTTACAGCGATTTGAAAGAGGCATTGTTTATGTTTTTACAACGTATATCTCATGAGTTATTGATGCCGAAAGTCCGAATCTGTGAATATCTTGCCAACTTTACCGAACTCAGGTGACATGGACGTGTTTCCTGAACAATAACCAGGTATTAAACACCGGACAGGATGACAGTGATCTATATGGATGAAGCAGAATGCTTGTAGAGCTGATTGGTAGCACAATGAGTAAAACGATGGTCTCGTAATTTTATCGCAGGATTACGTGGTTTCGAATCCTCTCACCGTACTTGAAAAATACGTGTTTTTTATTTCGGTCCGCACATTTCTTTTTACTGTCTGTAGATGATATTTACATGGGTATAGACTTTATTAAGTAATGATGCCGACGTTTTTCGGTGAGGTCTTCTTTATCTGGTATCTTTATTTCACGTAAATCCAGGTGTGATCGTGACGAATCTGCGGACGAAACATCTGGAGACGGAAAGTATCGCCAGTTAACCTGATCACCAGTTAAACTGGAACAGCGCTGCTCTGCTGAGCCAAACAGCCAAACACAAAAAGCCCAGAGAAAAGGGAGAAAAGCAGTGAAAACAAACAAAAACGCCCAAAAAACATGGTCAGTGTTTTATTGGGCTGGAAAAGTTTTGAAGAATGAAAGAAAAGTTGAAAATCCACATGAAAGTTACTAAAAAGGTGTGAAATCCCAGGAGCTACTGTGACCTGCTGCACTCTCTCAGGCGCCAGGCCAAAAAGGACTGAAACTTTTGGGAACTTTCTTAGGCCACAATACTGCCTTAATTTGAAAATATTTTGCATTTTTCCCCCATTTTTAACTGCCAATATCTAAAATTCAATGATTTGTTTGTGTTTTATTTTGTAGAACTCAGTTTGTGGTCAGTGGATGAACTTATTTCCTGAATTGTGTCTAGATCACATATTCTTTATCATCTTTAAATAATTTGAATTTGACACAGACTGACCTCATTAAATATTTGACTGTATTTTACTTTTAGTGTTGATAAACATGTTATTTAGTATTTAATTGAACATTTTAACTAAATAATCAATAATGAGTTTTTATTTGTCCAAACAGACTTCCTGTCTAATAAAAATGACTTTTCAGATCTTTATACTTTGGTTCTTTGAGATCGATTCTGACTTAAAGTGACACCAAGAAGAATATTTTGTTGTTTTAAAGATTTGAACCATTTAATTCTCAGCTTGAGGTCTTTTATTGTGAAGGTAACAACCAGGAAGCTAGTTTTCAGGGCTGCCAGTCATGTGACCTCCAGCACATGATCCAGATAAAAACCAAACTCGTGATGTTACTGAAAGAATGACGACCAATGAGTTCCCGTCTTCATGTTTTATTTTCATTTAATCACAATCAGCTCCAGAACTTTTATTTTTTCAGCCTCGACAGAAACACACGACGATCATGTGACCTGAGCGGCACACGTATGACCTTCTGTTACCGCAGGCAGCCTCTACGTTCAACTACTGACATGATTTCCTTCAGCAGACTTCGTTTATGGTCGGTAAAATGATTTTTTTTTTTAGCAGAAAAGCAGCACACAGGCGGCCGGTTTGATCCTGGAAAAAAACAGCTGTCTTTGAACGCCGCTCTGATGATGTCACAGCGGCTCCGGATCCTTCGCTGGAATTTAAGTAAAAGTTGAAGATCAAAGCTCAGCTGGAGCTCCAGGTCCAGTAACGATGTGTTTAAATGCGGTAAGATTAGATTAAAAACCCCCTCAGGTGTGGGAGCTGGTTTCTCCAGAAGGGGGCGCTCCGTCCATCGGGTCAGTGGAGGGCTGCTGCTCGCCGTCCGACCGGCTCCTCCTTTTTACAGCGTTTTCAAACGGATGGTGAAGAGAGAGAGGGAGCCGGGCGGCCGTTAGTCGTCAGTGTCGGGCTTTAAAGGAGGAGGGCCGCCGTCCTCGGTCGCCACGGGAAACGTCTTCTTCCCTCGCCTCTGGACGTGGTCCTCGTTCCTCTTCTCCAACGCCACGATCTGGAACAGAGCAGAGACACCAAAGTCTGTGACTGGAGAAGCATTTTATGGATGTTTTTTTAAAGCGTCTGAACTCCTAAACCTTCCATCTATCAGCCGGAAACTGCAAAAAACTGTAGACACTCTCAACTGTCCAACGGTCCTTGAACTAACCACGAGTGATGCGTCGTTCTGTCGGCAAAATTAACCAAACCTGAGCCTAAAACTGTGACATTTAGTCAAAATTGTTTTATTTAACACATACTAATTTAAAAAACTGCAAAAATAACATTATTTATTAGAAGAAAAAGCTGCAAAAACTAAAGAACTGTTTGATTTTCTACTTTCTAACAGTCCTTGAACTACTCATCTGTGACTCAGTTGGAACCCTGAACTAAATCTGAGCTCAAAGATTTGACATTTTGGCAAAACTATTTTTGAAAAAGTGTGTTATTTCAACAAATATGTAAAAATAACATTATTTATTAGAGGAACAAACTGTAAAAACTGTTAAAACTCTCAACTTTACAACAGTCCTTGAACTAACCATGTGATATTTAGGCAAAACTGCTTTTTAAAAGGTGTTATTTCCAAAAAAATCTGCTACAATAACACCATATATTAGAGCAACAAACTGTAAAATCAAAAAGAATTGTTAGATTTCTGACATTTCTGTTGGGACTTTCTGACGGTCCTTGAACTACTCATCTCAGTCGTTTTGTTGGAAACTTGAACCAAATCTGAGATTTACATTCTGATATTTAGTCAAAATGATTTAACATGTGTTAAAAAATCTGCTAAAATAACATTTACAGAAATAGCTTCATAAATATCCATATTTTCTGCTATAAAAATTCTGACAAATCAGAATTTTTTCTTTAAAATGTGCTGATTTCAGATGGAATGATCCTATTTGAGACTTTTATTTTTGAAGGGTGCAGTTTTATATCTTATAAAAGAGACACGTTATGGACTCTAACAAGCACATTTCAGGTTTTATCTTTAATAGTTCCTCAGATATTGTTGATCAAACAGACTTAAATTTAAACTTGGGAATAAAAACTGCTGAAAGTTGGTCAACAAGAATTTATTATTTTAAATCTCTGGAACGATTTGATATATGAAGCTAAAATTTCTGAAATATATTTATAAATGTCCGTATTTTATGCTCTCAAAACTTCAGACCAATGAGTGAAAGTTGAGCAGATGTTCTTCTAAAAATTTGCTGATTTCAGATGGAACGATCATATTTGAGACTTTTATTTTGAAGGGCTCAGCTTTATATCTAATAAAACAGCAACGTTTTGGACTTTAATGAGCACATTTCAGGTTTTTATCTTTAAATATTTTAGGTCAAACAGCCTCGAATTTAAACATAAATGTTGTTCAAACAGTAGATGAGAATAAACCTGCTGAAAGTTGGTCAACGGGCAGATTATTTTATAAAAATCTATCTCAGAATGTGTTAGCATATCAAGCTAAAATTTCACAGCCACCTTTTTAAACATCTGTTCAATAAACTAAACCAACTGAGAGACGCTGCAGTAACACCTGGAACTACACTCGTCACCTTTTAAACTGAGATTTAATTTAATAAAACTCCACTTGGCTCCACCAGGACGTGTTTTGTCCGTTCTTACCTCAGCCATGAACTCGGCCTCGTCCTCGGCTCCTACGGGGACGTTCAGACCCGACACGGTGTTGAAAAGCTCGTAGACGCTCAGGGCTTCGCTCACGCCTCGTTTCTGGAAGAACTGAAGCACAGAAACACATTAATTCTCCAACATTTAACAGCTTAAATCGCTTTAAACAGCCAGTCTGGAGGAACTGAATGTCACATCTTTATTGTTTTAAGAAAATATTCTATTTAAAGAGCAACAATAATCAACTATTATTAGATTATTACAAACTATTTCACTGTTCATTTTTTTTTCACACATAAATATTTAAAGTAGTATCTCGGGCATTTTAGCTTCATTTATCAAACATTTTTAGAGATGATTTCTTTTTTAGACCAACTTTCAGCAGGTTTATTCACATGTTTGAATCTGAGGCTGTTTGATCAACAATATCTGAGGAACTATTACAGATATAAACCTGAAAGGTGCTTGTTAAAGTCCAAAACGTTACTGTTTTATTAGATATAAAGCTGCGCCCTTCAAAATAAAAGTCTCAAATGGGATCATTCCATCTGAAATCAGCAAATTTTAAAGAGAAATTTCTGCTTGACTTTCTCTGTTTTATCTGAAATATTTATACTATAAAATGTGGACGTTTGTTAAGTTATGCCTGAAATT
Source organism: Amphiprion ocellaris (assembly GCF_022539595.1). Taxonomy (NCBI): domain Eukaryota; kingdom Metazoa; phylum Chordata; class Actinopteri; family Pomacentridae; genus Amphiprion; species Amphiprion ocellaris. The sequence continues at coordinate 27,361,938 of NC_072787.1, forward strand.
TCAGCCTGATTTATCAAATAGTTGCAGAGACTTATAAAAAAAGAAATAAATGCTTGTTGTTGATCCACTTTCAACAGGTTTTTTCTCACATTTAAATTCGAGGCTGTTTGATCTAAAATATTTGAGGAACTATTAAAGATAAAAACCTGAAATGTGCTCGTTAAAGTCCATAATGCTACTGTTTTATTAGATATAAAGCTGCACCCTTCAAAATAAAAGCCTGAAAAAGACTTAAATCTGAAACCAGCAAAAGTTTACAATTTCTGCTCAGCTTTCTCCGATTTGTCTGAAATATTTATCCTCCAAAATACGTCCATTTATAAAGATATTTCTGAAGTTTTAGCATCATATATGAAATGAAGCTTCATACGTGTGACTGTGTTATGCGACCAACAGACCATAAAGACAGCAGGCAGGATCTTACAGGACTCCTCCCACATTCTGTGTCCTGAGACACCAGGCTGCAGGACACAGAAGTCCTCCTCTGTCCCTAGAACCATCCTGCTTCTTAATTCAGCTCAGTAAACTCTTTTATTTATTTTAACACATTCTTTTTGAACACAGTATTGAAGAGTACTTTACTGTCCCATAAGTGAGGAACAAAAAAAGCACTTTAAATTACAATGTTCTTTTTAATGTTGTTTGTGTTTTGTGTGTAATTGTGTGTCTTGCTTAGTTTCCTTTTCAAGCTGCTTGTATGCCCTTTTTAATTGCCCCTTGGGGACAAATAAAGTTAAAAAAAACACTGAGATTTTTTTTACATGTTCAAAAAACTGCCTGTCGATCCACTTAAAGCAGAAGAAAAATTTCTGCTGGACTTCCTCTGATTTGTCTGAAATTTTAAAGTATAAAATCTGAACATTTAGAAAGATATTTCTTAACTTTCAGCCCGATTGATCAAATTCGGAGATTTATAACAAAATTTATAAAATAAATTTTTCATTGAACTACCCAAAATTTCAGACAAGTCAGAGAAAGTCAAACTGAATTTTTCTTAAAAATTTGCTGATTTTTGATGGAACAAGTTTATTTCAGACTTTTATTTTGAACAGTGCAGCTTTATATCTAATAAACAGTAACATTATGGACTTTAACAAGCATATTTCAGGTTTTTATCTTTAATAGTTCCTCAGATATTGTTGATCAAACAGCCTAGAATTTAAACATGCAAAGAAAGGTCGATTTTTCATCAAATTTTTTCTAACAGGAAGTAGTTGGCAGGTCAAGCTAAAGTTTCACAGACGCCTTTTAAATATGAGTTCATGATGAAATCTTTTCAGGTAAGTCTGATATGATGATCTGAGGTGGAACGACGCTTCTTAAACCAGAGCTTTGATTGTTTTCTTTGCTCCACATCTCAGTAAATAAACTCAACATCTTTGTTTGTCAATGAGATAAAAATCAAACAGCCGTTACTGTGGCAACGTTCCTGCAGTCCCTGAAGAGGAACTCCAGGCCGTGAGGATGTGTCGGCTCCACGGACTGACTCACGTCTATCAGCCAAACCTGCAGAGGAAGAACCGAAGGACAGACAGGAGAGAATCAGAGTTTTATTGTGAAAAACCAAAAGAGAAATGAAGCTGAAGGAGCAGAAGAAGCATTCGTACCTTCCCCTCGTGCCACAGGATGTTGTATTCACTGAGGTCAGCGTGGACCAGGTTACACTCCTGGTAGAGTTTCTGCATCATCTGCAGACATGAAGGAAGAAATTATTTATTACAGATAAAAACACAAACTTTACTCAAGATTTCCTCTAAAGGTCTTTAAAATTTGATGCTATTTAGCTACAAAAAATCACAAGAAACTCCTAATTTGAAAAGAAACTGACAAAAACAAAAGAATCAAACTGCCTGAACTCTGTTTGGTTTTGCTCATTTTCAACTAAAACGTAAACCTGGAAATGAGGAAAATCCGCTCAAATCCTGAGTTTAAGTAAAAGTTTGAGTAATTTCTGCATCACAGCGCTTTAGTTTCTGATTTTATGTCTAAAAACCAACAATAAAACGATAAAACACGACGTGACGCCAACTGAGAACCAAAGAGTTAAAATAAGCAGATTTCACACCAACATTTCTTAAATTACTACAGATTTACTCATCAGAACTTCGCTTCTTGTCTTTTTTTGGCCAGTTTTTCTATCATATATTTCACAAAAAAACAAGAAAAACTTGTTTACCAGCGTCACAAACACTTTAAAAATAAAACAGAGGCTCTACGTACCTTAAATATTTAACTATTTACATTTTAAATAAGCTTTCGGGGAAAATATCAAATGTTTAATCTCAGATTTGGTTCAAGTTTCCAACAGAACAACTGAGATGAGTAGTTCAAGGAACGTCAGAAAGTTGAAAATCCAACAATTTCTCTTTTTTACATTTGCAGATTTTTTAAATTAGCACGTGTTAAATAAATAAATATGGACTAAAAATCTAAATTTTAAGCTCAGATTTAGTTCAAGTTTCGAACGGATCACAGATGAGTAGTTCAAGGACCGTCGTAAAGGTGAAAATCTGACCAGTCTTTCTGTTTCTATTAGGGATGCACCGATCCCCATTTTTCCACTCCCGATCCGATCCTGATACCTGAATTTGGATATCTGCTGATCGATACTATTCTGATACCAGAGCTCTGCTTCTTTTATTATTATTGGTTTTATATGAGACTGTAATAAACTCCTCTCTACAGGCAAATATGATATTGATTTGTTGATGCTACAAGAGCCAGTATACTTATTTTCTGCTGATCAGATGAAGCAGCCCTTTGTATTTTATCTGGAGAGGGGTAGTGCTCGAGAAGTTCACCCTTTGAGTGTATCTGTCTTGGATTTAATAAATACTGAGTCAATTTGAAACCCTTAAGCCAAATGTCTGAATATCGAGCACTTGGTGGGCGGTCACTAGCTGCCACTAATTGGTCACATGACCGAGCTTTCAGTTCGACAGTCCAGTAGATGTATTGGACCAACTTTCTCTTTTATTTTGAAAACACCTCAGCAAAAAGTTTTTCTGGAAGCATTTGAGGCGAGAAATAATCTGTGCAGCAGCTGAATCTGTCCTGGTTTTATGTCACCAACGGCTGGTTTAGAAGTTTGAGGACAGTTTCACGATGCCTCGGATCTCTGCACGGTGCATCCAATTGCATGAATAGAAGTCCACTCTACTTTATGCAAATGAGCTTCAGGTAAACACACCTGATCACAGCTTGAAACACACCGCAACCGGACCAGCATGCAACATGTGATGCATTTCCAGCTGCGATCCGGTGTGTTTACCTGGAGCTCATTTGCATAAAGTAGACTGGACTCCTACTTTTACGATCCGTGAATTACGTTGGTACCAGAACCAGATACCGATATTGGATCATATTGGCCCTATGCCTAGTTTCTACAGTTTCTCGGTGGTTTCTCCTGGCTCTAGGAGTCCTGGTGCTACGTACCTGGAGGACCTGGTTCTAGGAGTCCTGGTGGTACGGACCTGGAAGACCTGGTTCTAGGAGTCCTGGTGCTACGTACCTGGAGGACCTGGTTCTAGGAGTCCTGGTGGTACGGACCTGGAAGACCTGGTTCTAGGAGTCCTGGTGGTACGGACCTGGAAGACTTGGTTCTAGGAGTCCTGGTGCTACGTACCTGGAGGACCTGGTTCTAGGAGTCCTGGTGGTACGGACCTGGAAGACCTGGTTCTAGGAGTCCTGGTGCTACGTACCTGGAGGACCTGGTTCTAGGAGTCCTGGTGCTACGTACCTGGAGGACCTGGTTCTAGGAGTCCTGGTGCTACGTACCTGGAAGACCTGGTTCTAGGAGTCCTGGTGCTACGTACCTGGAAGACCTGGTTCTAGGAGTCCTGGTGCTACGTACCTGGAAGACCTGGTTCTAGGATTCCTGGTGCTACGTACCTGGAAGACCTGGTTCTAGGAGTCCTGGTGCTACGTACCTGGAGGACCTGGTTCTAGGAGTCCTGGTGGTACGGACCTGGAAGACCTGGTTCTAGGAGTCCTGGTGCTACGTACCTGGAAGACCTGGTTCTAGGAGTCCTGGTGCTACGTACCTGGAAGACCTGGTTCTAGCAGTCCTGGTGCTACGTACCTGGAAGACCTGGTTCTAGGAGTCCTGGTGCTACGTACCTGGAAGACCTGGTTCTAGGAGTCCTGGTGCTACGTACCTGGAAGACCTGGTTCTAGGATTCCTGGTACTACGTACCTGGAAGACCTGGTTCTAGGAGTCCTGGTGCTACGTACCTGGAGGACCTGGTAGTAGGCGTCCTTCATGTCCTCGGAGCCCAGCATGGCGTCTTTGAGTTTGGGAGCAGGAACTTGGTCTTTGCCGATGAAGGACAGCACCAGGATGTGTTTCTTCAGCAGAACCACCTCCGGACACGGAATCTCCGCCTTCTTCATCCTGAACACAAAGAGGACATTTGTTATTCTGACCTTCCAGATGTGCAGCATCAATCTGTGGTCTGAGGTTCAAGGAGACACATCTGGAGGTGGAAAGGACCACCACCTGGACCACTACCTGGACCAGCAGCAGCATCAGTCTCTGTTACCATGACGACCCATGTGTTACCTGGCCAGGTTGTGCATCTCCTTCTCGGCCCAGAGTCTGATGATCTTCCGGGGGTTCAGTTTGCTGAAGCGGTCCTTGAAGCGGTAGTCGTCCTTGATGTAGCGGTCCCGGTTCTTGAACTCATTCAGCGTCGTCTTAAAAACCTTCAGAACCACCTCGTCTGGGACCGGCTGCTCCTCCAGGCTGAAACACAAATACACACACATAATGTCAGTTTTGCAACTTTTAGTGTCTTTTTTGCAAATATTTGTGTCAATTTGCATCTCTTGGAGTCTTTTTGTGTCATTTTAGCATCTTGTCTGTGAATTTTATGTCTTCTGTGTCAATTGTTTCGCTTTAGCAACTTGTAGTGTCATTTTGTGGGTTTCATTGTGCCAATTTAGCAAATTTGTGTATTTTTTGTGTCATATTTGCAACTTTTTGCGTAATTTTAGAAACTTTTTGTGTCAATTTTGTCCCTTTCCTTCATTCTGAGTCCTACTGACAGAAGACATGTCTGAGTTCTCTTTTGTTGTCATTTTTGGAACTTTGTGTGTCATTTTTTGTCTTTTTATGTCATCTGTGCAACTTTTAGTGTCACTTTTGGAACTGTGTGTCATTTTTACATCTTTATGTGTCAGTTTTGTGTACTTTTGTGTCATTTTTTGCATCTTTCAATGCCTTTTTTTGTCATTTCTGGAACTTTGTGTATCATTTTTTGTATCTCCATGTCATCTGTGCAATTTTTAGTGTTACTTTTGGAATTTTTTTGTCACTTTCGCAATCTTTTTTTGCCTTTTTATGTCATTTTCTCATCTTTGTTTGGCAGTTTAGTGTCTTTTTGTGTTATTTTTGTGTCATTTTTTGCATCTTTCAGTGTCTTCTTTTGCCATTTCTGGAACATTCTGTGCCATTTTCTTTCACATTTTGTTGCTTTTAATGTCATCTATGCAACTTTTTGTGTCACTTTAGCATCTTTTTGTGCTATTTGTGTCTCTTCATGTCTTCATGTCTCTGCATCAAAGACATTTCTGAGTTCTCTCTCCTCCTTTATTCTGTATCCATCAAGGACTTTAGATTGAAAAATGAACCACAGTGAAGAAAAATTAGACAGAAACAAATAAAAACCCTCCAGAAACTGCTGCTTTGAGTTCAGAGGGTTGAAGTTCACATCTCATATCTACATAAAGTCTGAACGGTGGATTTTTCAGACACATTTAATAACCAACACGACTGTCTTCTATTTGCTCTCTTTGACTGCTTTAATTAATAAATGTATTTGGTTGCTGTTGTTTTCCTGTTTCTAGATGTTTTTCCAGTTGTTTGAACACCTGGCTGTTTAAACTGCCTACAGATGGAAGCTGACGGTGTTTTTTCCTCTCACCTCCCTCCGTCGGCGTGGAAAACCACCGACTCCTTCCCGGTGCTGATGCAGCCGTTGATGTTCTCCAGGACGCCGGCGTTCACCATCTTATACATGAGCAGACGAGTGCGAGGGTCCACGGCTTGTTCCTGAGGGGGGACCGGAGGGTGGAGTTAGAGACATCCGTCCTGCAGCAGATGTCTGGATGTTTGGGTTCTATGGCGTTCATACGTACGGCGGTGGAGTGCTCCTTCTTCTCGTGCAGCCTGGCGCTGCGTCGCTGCTCGCTGTAGCAGTGCTGCTTCAGAGAGTTGAACACCTGATTGGACAGCTTCAGGTCCATCCCCAGGCCGTCCCCGACGTGGACCTCTGGAGCAAACTGGAGGACAAAAACACAAACCCGAGATTCAACCGTCGCCCCTTTTTTCTTGTTCAGTCCGTTAAATAAACACAAACCCAGGAAGGCGTCACCGATATCAGAGAGTTCACAAGTTTAATTTCACAATAAAACAACCAAATCTGAAAAAAACACACAAACTTTACTTTATCTACAGAAAGAGACTTGAGGGAGGCCACCAAGACTCCTATGACTCCTCTAAAGGAAAAAGACTACTTCAGGGGCCTGTAACAATGAAAATATTCACAGTATGAAGGTAAAACTTCGGCAATTTTGTGAATGTACATAAGTCCTTCAGAGGAGTCATAGGAGTTTTGGTGTCCTCCCTCACTAGACTCTTTTTTGCTCCATCAATCATTTTTTTTGTGTTGTTTTTGGTATATTTTGGTCCTAAAATCTAAACTAAATTGGACATGATGAGATGTTAATTTCTCTCTACGAAACACAGCAATAACAAACCATCAGATGCTGAAATCCTACCAGAGAAATGATAAGTTCTGTTTTAAGAAAACAAACTGAACCGAGCCATGTTGGTTTCTAAAAAAGCTGACTTTTCAAAGTGAGACAGATAAAAGGAGAATAAAAGGAGAACATTTTTGATCATCATGACTGAAATCACAGTGAAATCAGACTCTTGTGAACATTCGTTGTGTTCTTACGTTGTCCATCCGTGCGGTGTTCTTACGGCCGCAGGTCACCTCGTCGTGTTTGGTGGTGATGTTCTTGCCCTTCCCTGTGAATCCTTTCCTGGGCGTCGTCTGAGGCTTTTCTGAACGATCACAAACAGCTCAGAGATCAGATGAATAAAAACACTCGACAGTGACTCACAGGTCAGAGGACGACAGCAGCAGCCGTTTAGTCATCTCGTTGTGTTGCTTGTTCCACAGGTTTTATTGTTCGGAGCATTAAATAAAGCAGTGACCTTTAAAAACTGATTCTTTTATAATCTGACCAATAAACCACTGAGAGGAAGAGTAACACAGCAGAGAAATACATTTTTAAAAGTTTTGAAAATGACACAAAAAGAAACTAAAAGATGCAAAAATGATACAAAGACACTAAAATATACCAAAAACACAGAAAACTGACAGAAAAAACACAAAACTGACGTTAAAAAATTCCAAAAATGATACAAAAACAGACAAAAAATGTGTAAAAGGCACAAAAAGTTCCATAAATGACACAAAAAGATACAAAACTGACACAAAGAAATCCAAAAAATTACACAAAACAGAAAAAATGTGTTAAAATGAAACAGAAAGTTCTTAAAATGACACAAAAAGACAGAAAATTGACACAAAATGCTAAATTGGCAAAAAAAAATCAAAAATGACATGAAAACTGACACAAAATGTGTAAAAATGACATAAAAGGACAATAAAAGATGCCAAAATGACACAAAATGACACAAAAGTGACAAGAATTCCAAAAATTACACAAAAACTGAAAAAAATGTGTTAAAATGACAGAAAAACACAGAAAACTGACACAAAAAATGCTAAGTTGACATAAAAAATTCTAAAAATGACATAAAAGCTGACAAAAAATGTATACAAATGACACAAAAAGTTACAAAAATTACACAAAAAGACAATAAAAGATGCCAAAATGACACGACAAAAAACGACACAAAAAATGATAAAAATCAAAGGCAAACAGGCAAAAAAGCGTACAAATTACACAAACGGTTCTGAAAATGACACAAAAAGACACTAAAACATGCACAAATGGCACAAAAACAGACAAAAATGCACAAAAAGTTACAAAAGTGACATGAAAAGACATTAAAAGATGCCAAAAGGACAGAAAACTGAAAGAAAAAGCTCCAAAAATGACATAAAAATTTCCAAAAATGACACAAAAACAGAGAAAAATGTGTAAAAATGACAAGAAAAAGCAGAAAACTGACAGAAAAAGCTCCTAAAATGACCCACATGTCGGTATTAAACACCATGAGTCTGTATCAGCTGAGACGTGCACACAGGTAGAAACCAGCAGAACAGGTGAGTTACCTGCCCGGTAGGGGTCGTCTCTGGTGTCCTGCCAGTCCACCTCGTCCTCGGAGCTGTCGCTGTCCTCGTAGGGATGGACCTTCCGGTAGTTCTCAAAGGAGATGGACACTGGAAGCAAACAAAGAAAGTTTAATGAAGCTCAGTTTGTTCATCAGATTCATCAGGAACCTTCAGAAAGAAAACGTTAAAAAGTCTGAGATGTTTTCATCAACCCAGAGTTCTGAACTATGAAGCAGATTAAACACATCCAGACAAAATCGAAACCTCAGAGTTAACAGACATCACCAGGGCGGTTTTCAACTTTCTGCTTCAAACTCTGCTTCACATAAAAGGAGCCGTTTAACTCTGTAGTGGAAGAAAAAAAGCAAAAATATTACAAAAAATATGTAAAGATGACACAAAAATTCCAAAAAAAGGCATAAATCAGACCAAAAAACTTGAAAAATGACCCAAAAAGAAAACGAAAGACACAAAAATGACACAAACAGACACTAAAAGACACCAAAATGACAGAAAACTGATGCAAAATTGACAAAAAAATCCAAACAACACAAAAACAGACAAAAAATATGTGAAAATGACACAAAAACACAGAAAACTGACACAAAAGAAACAAAACTGATGCAAAAAATCCAAAACTGACACAAAAAGAAAATAAAAGATGCAAAAATGACACAAAGACAGAAAACTGAAGCAAAATGGACACAAAAAAATCCAAAAATGAAAACAAAAGTCACAAAAAATGTGTAAAAATCACATAAAATGTTCCAAAAATGACACAAAAAGATAGAAAACTGGCACAAAAACGTGCACAAATGGCATAAAAACAGACAAAAAAATGTGCAAAAAGCAACACAAAAAATCCCAAAAATGACACAAAAAAGTGTGGAAGAAAAAAAAGCAAAAATACCTGCAAAATTCATATATTTTCAGCAGATCAGTTACCATGGAGATCTAGCTCTTCAGCATCAGTTACCATGGAGATCTCGCTCCTCAGCATCAGTTACCATGGAGATGGAGCTCCACAGCATCAGTTACCATGGAGATTCTAGCTCCACAGCATCAGTTACCATGGAGATTCAAGCTCCACAGCATCAGTTACCATGGAGATTCTAGCTCCACAGCATCAGTTACCATGGAGACCTAGCTCCACAGCATCAGCTACCATGGAGATCTAGCTCCACAGCATCAGTTACCATGGAGATTCTAGCTCCACAGCATCAGTTACCATGGAGACCTAGCTCCACAGCATCAGCTACCATGGAGATCTAGCTCCACAGCATCAGTTACCATGGAGATTCTAGCTCCACAGCATCAGTTACCGTGGAGATTCTAGCTCCACAGCATCAGTTACCGTAGAGATTCTAGCTCCACAGCATCAGTTGCCATGGAGATTCAAGCTCCACAGCATCAGTTACCATGGAGATTCAAGCTCCACAGCATCAGTTACCATGGAGATTCAAGCTCCACAGCATCAGTTACCATGGAGATTCAAGCTCCACAGCATCAGTTACCATGGAGATTCTAGCTCCACAGCATCAGTTACCGTGGAGATCTAGCTCCACAGCATCAGTTGCCATGGAGATTCAAGCTCCACAGCATCAGTTACCATGGAGATCGAGCTCCACAGCTTCAGTTACCATGGAGATTCAAGCTCCACAGCATCAGTTACCATGGAGATTCAAGCTCCACAGCATCAGTTACCATGGAGATTCTCGCTCCACAGCATCACTTACCATGGAGATTCTAGCTCCACAGCATCAGTTACCATGGAGATCTAGCTCCACAGCATCAGTTACCATGGAGATTCTAGCTCCACAGCATCAGTTACTGTGGAGATTCTAGCTCCACAGCATCAGTTACCGTGGAGATCTAACTCCACAGCATCAGTTACTGTGGAGATCTAACTCCACAGCATCAGTTACCGTGGAGATCTAACTCCACAGCATCAGTTACCATGGAGATCTTCTACCTTTGCTGTCTCCGTTGAACTTCTTCTCCTCCCTCCGGAGCTGGTCGTCAAACTCGCGGTCGAACTGCATCTGCAGCATCTGGGCCAGCATCAGGTCGCTGGTGGTGTCGGCGGCTTCATCCGCCGTCAGCAGCTCCGATCCGGTCCTGGAGGAACCACCAGAGGAACGGAGATCATGAAGGAACACCAGAGGAACACCAGAGGAACAGAGATCATGAAGGAACACCAGAGGAACACCAGAGGAACAGAGATCATGAAGGAACACCCGAGGATTGACTTCAACAAAAATAAAGATTTTGCACCAGATTCTGTTCAAAAATATAAAAACTGTGTCTCTTATGTCATATTTTAGTGTCATTTTTGAGCCTTTGTGTGATTTTTGTGACATTTTTGCATCTTTTTGGAAGATTTTGTGTCATTTTTCCACATTTTTTCTCTTCGTACATCATTTGAGCATCTTTTTCTGCTATTGTCTTTTTTTGCGTGTCACTTTGGCATGTATTTGAGCTATTCAGTGTCATTTTTAGAACATTTTGTGTCATTTTTACACATTTTAAAAAATATTTTATGTAATTTGTACATCATTTAGTGTCATTCTTCAGTCTTTGTGTGATTTTTCATCTTTTTGGGAACATTTTGTGTGATTTTTGCATCTTTTAGTGTCTTTTTTGGAACATTTAGTGTCATTCTTGAGTCTTTGGGTGATTTTTCATCTTTTTGGGAACATTTTGTGTGATTTTTGCATCTCTTAGTGCCTTTTTTTAAGAACATTTAGTGTCATTCTTATAGAGGAAAGACAAACCTCAGCATAAATTTGGTTTAATTTATAAGACCTTTCTCAAATATTTGTTCATTTGGGGTGAATATTCTGAATTAATTAAACTTTTTGAGCCTCAAACAGTTAATGCTGCTGTATTTTGTAAGTTTATCACATTTTTATATGTGAAATATGAAAACTGAAACGTTGTGGTGCAGAAACACCTCAGACTTTTACTGAAATACAGAACTTGAGTGTTTTTTTTAATGGCGTTTCAACTTTAAATTGCTGCGATAAATGAGGCGACAGTGAGGAAAAAAGTGACTGATTGTATTTGAGAAGGTTAAAACTGAAATAATCTGACTTAAAACGTATTGAGACACCGACAGATAAAGTAAAAATGTCCTCAGAAGCAGCTCTGATGGAGTTTCATCTCTGCGGAGATTTAAAGCAGGAACCAGAGGCTGTAAATGTAAACTTCAGGCATCTGCAGGTTCAGTTTTTAGGTTTTAAGACTCACTCTGACAGAGCTGGGAAGCTGTTGTTCTCTTCATCCAGCTGTCGGGCCAGCTGTTCACTCATCACCTCAGCCAGAGAGCAGGACGGAGCCGCCGGGGCCACGGAGCCCCACGGACTCTGAAACACAACGACACGTTATTTACACCACAAACAACCAACATCAACTCAGAACTAACGGGACCATCTCTATTGCAACTCTGATTTACTTTAATTCTAACGACACCTGTGTTCTCCATTCAGGGCAGCAGTCTGTGATTTTTGAATTTATTTTTATTAAAGATTTGTTAAATTAATAGTTTAGTCGATAAAATGTCAAAAAATGTTTGTTGAGTTTGGGGTGATGTCTCAAAAAAAATCCCAAAAACTCACTTTACGATGACAAACAGCAAAGACAACCAGCGAATATTAGATTATTTTTTCACCATTTTTTGCTTGAAAAAAAAAATTATCAATTAACTTATCAGCTGTTTGATTAATTTCTACCTGATATCAAAGTGGAATTTTAAATTTTACACTGACAAGGTGTCATTTATGCATGTTTTTGTGCTATTTAGTGTCTTATTTTGGAACGTTTTGGGTAATTTTTACACAGTTTTGTGTCTTTTTATGTCATTTGTGCGTCTTTTAGTGTCATTTTTGTGACATTTGTGCATGTTTTTGTGCTATTTAGTGTATGTTTGGAACATTCTGTGTCATATTTGCATCTTTTTTGGAATATTTTGCATCATTTTTACACATTTCTTGTCTTGTTTTATGTCATTTGGGCATCATTTAGTGTCATTTTTTAGCCTTTGAGTGATCTGTGCATCTTTAAGCGTATTATTGGAACATTTCGTGTCATTTTTCATCTTTTAGTGTACTTTTGGAACATTTTGTGCCATTTTGGGTCATTTTTACACATTTTTTGTCACTTTTTATGTCAGTTTTGTATCTTTTAGTGTATTTTTGGAACATTTTGTGTCATTTTTACACATTTTTTCTCTTCTTATGTCATTGTTTAGTTAATTTATCAGCTATTTGATGAATTTCTACCTGACATGAAACTGGAATTTTAAATGTACACTGACATAGAAACTGTAACCAAAAAACAAAACCCAAATAAAGCTGTTGTAATCTATAAATATCTTTTTAACAAATTTAGATGTAGAACTAGATCTAATTTGGTGCTTTAGTTCACATGTTGGTATATTTTTTTCCTATTTTCATTGCTGTTGGATTTTTGGTATTATTCATACTATTATTTTTACATAAATGTATTATTCTACAGATGTAATATTATTTAGGTAAAGTTTTGGAACTTAATTATATATTATTAAACTCCACAGTTGCTGTATGTTTGTACCTTTGTTATTCTACAATAAAAATAGAGCCACAATGACTAATCAATAACCAACAAATTCATTACAAACTATTTCCATAAACAATGAAGAGTCATGTTTTTTTTTTTTTTTTAAAAAGCCTAAATTGTCAGATTTTAGTTTCATAAATGTGAATATTTTCTGATTTCTTTCCTTCTCTATGACAGTAAACTGATCATGTTCAGGTTGTGGAAAAACATGATCAAACATTCATCAAAACATTTCTGATGACATTTTCCTACACAGATGTCATTCTCGAGGTGAATTAATGAGTTGAGAGTCCAATAAAACCCAGCTGTAATGGTCTGAATAAGTCACAGAGGCTTGTTCAGACATGTCTGAGCTCAGTTTCATCTGAACCATGCCTACCAGGTCAGATCAGGCTCGGATCTTTATTTTGTGCTTTAAAAAACATTTTTCTTGAAGTGAAGCGACAAAAACCCCCACAAAAATATGAAAAATAAACACAAAAAAGGGTGTGAAAATGGACATTTAAACTCAAATTCCTACATCTTGAACAAGTTAAATTACGTAACAGTGAAAAGAGGATTTAAATAAAAGGTTTTAGGTGATTTTAAAAGAATAAAAAGATCTGATGTGTTGCTGTTTGACAAACCAGTCAGGCCAGTTTAACTTCTATTATTAGATGGTCTAATTACACAATTTTAAGCAGCAGTGTGACATAACTGCCTACATTTACTGGTGTTTGTATGAGTGTGTGCTGCTTTAATACACTCCTGAGTCTAATATTAAACTTTTAATTTCATTATATTTACCTGACAGCTTCAAATTAACATCTAAAACAGGTTTAAGCTCCTGAAACTTGGAGCTGTGTGCTAAAGGGGCGTTTCTACACACAGAAATACCAACTTTTTAACACTAACCTCACATTTCGTTGATGATTTCACTACTTTTACACAACAATACTCTGAATTCAAGACTTTTACATGTAATTATGGACTTTAAAAGATTAAATATGGACTTTTAAAGGGTCAAATCTTAAGTTTGTGGGCTGCTACAGAAATAGCAGTGAGCTCACGGTGTTTGTTAGCTAACTAGCAGCTAATGTAAGGTGTTTTTCGGTCCATGACTCAGCGCCGGAGCTCATTTCCATTTCTAAGTTGTGCCAAAGCTGCTGCCACTGAGTCTAAGTGAGCCTTTTAAGGACAGGACTGTCACTGAGGCCATGCTGGCTAACACTAGCAGCTAACTTAGGAGCTAACTTAGCAGTTAGCCACGGCGGCTTCATCGAGTTAAACAGAAAAAAAAAACCACAACAGCAGATGATGACAAGTCAGCGACACAAAGAGCTTCTTACCTTCGGCGTTTCTGTCGTGATTCCCGTTTGATCCATGTTTAAAATATCGATTAATCGATCCTTCGTGTGGAGGTAGAATGGCGACGAGCTACGGAGCTAACGTTAGCGAGCGTCGAGGGCAGATTTAACGACCAAAAATTCCCGAAAACAACGAGAAAAACGGACGTTCCTCGACGTGACACAAACAAAAAACTGTCGTACGAACTGCGCCGAAGACGTAAATGTAGTTTACGGGTCTGTAACAGAGGTTTTTATAATAAATTAACGGCTGAAAGGAGGTAGAGAAACTATTCGGAGGAGTTTCGACAGCAAAGTGAACCCTGGTCACCACCGGAGATACGTCATCGTCGTACAGGACTACAAAGCGCTTTCACAATAACAGCCTTGCGTTTAATTTGTTAAATTTAGTTATTAATCAAGAAATAATAATAATAATAATAATAATAATAATAATAATAATAATAATAATAATAATAATAATAATAATAATAATAATAATAATAATAATAATAATAATAAAATTAGTTATTATTTTTTTCTAAGCAAAATGTTAAAGCTAATTTTTTTCAGTGTACACTAAATTCTTTTTTATTTCTATTATTATAACTAGAAGATTAATTAGAATGAATTAATCGACATTAATAACATTGTTTTTTAAATGGAAGGTTCATCATCTGATTTAAATAACTAATGTTTGTAATTTTGCAAACAAAATGCCAACCTTTCTATTATTGTTCTTATTATTAATGATAACAATAACAGTAATCATAACAATAATAATAATAAGAAGAACAAGACTTTTTCAAACCAAAACTGGTCATGCCTAATATTTATATAACAATATTATTGTTTTTTTAAAAAAAATTATTATTACTTCAAGAATAATTAACCACCAATTAGTAATAATGTTTTTTAAACTGAAAGTTTCTCATCAAGTTGTACTAATGTCGAAATTTACAGATTTTTAAAATTATTATTTATGCATTTAATTTATAATTTTACAAATGCCAACTTTTGTATTATTATTATTGTTGTTAAGAACTATTTTTTTCCAACGGAAAATGGTAATGCTTAATATTTATATAATAACATTATTCTTTTCTAAAAAATATTCTTATTACTACAAAATTAATTAACCAACATCTAGCAATGTTTTTAAATGGAAGATTTATCATAAAAATTTAATGACTGAGTTGACAGATTTTTTTGTTATTATTTATGTATTTAATTTGCAATTTTACAAACAAAATGTCAACTTTTCTACTACTACTATTATTATTATTACTATTATTATTAACAAGATTTTTTTCAAAGCAAAAATGATACTGCTCAATACATTTTTTAGTCTACACAAAATTCTTATTTTATTTCTATTATTATTATCATCATTTAAATTTTTGAATATTACTATGATAATTATTATTATAATTTGTAATTTTTTTGAACAAAAACGTAATCAGAATTTGTCAACAAAAAAAATCCATATTTCAAAAAAATAACAGTAATAATAAACGACTAATTCTGACTCATAAAGATTATTTATTTAATTCATCAGGAGTTGTGAGTAAATTGAACACAAAGTGATTAAAAGACCTTTAATTAAAATTAAATCATATTTAATCCAGAAGAATCAACAATAAGCAGAAAACAATCTACTGAACTGAGTAAATAAATAAATGTGTATAAACAATGTAGAATAATAACTAGAACTTAAAATATTAAATGAGATGAAACACTCATTTCCGGTTTAAAATAAACTGCAGGGCATTTAACCTACATTACATGCGCGCGCACCTGCCCGTGCGCGTTCGGCCCACAATCTGTCCAGGTTTACGGCGTGAGCGCGCACCGTCAGCCGCCGTCACATTAGGGAGCGCGCAGATGTGTGAAGTCACGCAGTGTTTCCATGGAAACCGGCGGAGAGGAGTTTCAGAATAAAACCACGAAATCGGTCACCTGTGAAATCTAAAAATAATTTAAATATATTGGATCAGTATTTAAATATTTACTGATAACTACTGGAGAACTACGTTTAGTCTAAAACAGAAACATTTTCCACATATTTCAGTAAACTGAAGGACTTAGTAGCAAAAAAAGACAAATACAGAAATAGAGACAATAAAATAAATAAATAAAATAATAACAGTTTTTTTCTTGTAAAATCAATCATTTTCTTTGTATACTGAATAACTGATTAGCAAATAAAACAAAGCTTGGTATTTTTGTTCGTAAAAATAATTTCTGGAAAGTGAAACAGTGATTGATCTGTAAAAGTTGATAATAAATTCAGTTTTTGTTGTGAAAATTACAAAATCATATAAAAAAAATCAATAAATGTAATAATAGTTGTTTTTTTGCAGATTTAATGTTTAATTACGAATCTTCGCATTTTTTTTGCCATTTTATAATAATCCATCCATCCATTATCTATACACTGCTTAATCCTCACTAGGGTCATGGGGGGGGGCTGGAGTCTATCCCAGCTGACTCAGGTGAAGGCAGGGGACACCCTAGACAGGTCACCAGTCTGTCACAGGGCTACATACAGAGACAAACAATCACTCTCACATTCACACCTACGGGCAATTTAGAATGATCAATTAACCTCAGCATATTTTTGGACTGTGGGAGGAAGCCGGAGTACCCGGAGAAAACCCACGCATGCACAGGGAGAACATGCAAACTCCATGCAGAAAGATCCCGGGAAAGCCGGGACGTGAACCAGGGATCTTCTAGCTGCAAGGCGAAAGTGCTAACCACTACACCACTGTGCAGCCCTCATTTTATAATAATAATAATAATAATAATAATAATAATAATAATAATAATAATAATAATAATAATAATAATAATAATAATAATACAGAGAAGAAGAAAGACTTTTCCCAGCAGGGCTTAATGTATTTACATTCCTCTTCTTCTTCTTCTTCTCATTATTATTAATAATGATTATTTAAAAAAGGCCAAAACTGTAAATAATGTCCACATTAAAAATCAAATCTGTATTTATATAAATAGCTTTTTTAAACAAAGTTTGACTGCAAAATTCCAGTATTTTTACTGTACTTAAATCAATGCAACATATTTTTTCAGCTTATTATTAATAATTGAAACAATAGTAATTAGTTTTTTCACATCGTGTGGCCATAATAATAACAATAATAATAATATTTCCAAGAACAAATAATCTGCCTTATTGCATTTCTCAGTCTACAGGCATTTATTATTATTATTGTTGTTGTTGTTGTTGTTGTTGTTATTATTATTATTATTATTATTACTACTATTATTGGTATTATGAACAAATAGAAATTTGTTTTACAGTGTATGGTCATAGTAATATTATTAATATTGATACTACTACTACTACTACTACTACTACTACTAATAATAATAATAAAACTAATAATTTTACAAGAATAAATAATATGACTTATTGCATTTCTCAGTCTACAGGTATTTATTAATATTATTATTATTGTTATTATTATTATTATTATTATTAGTAGTAGTAGTAGTAGTAGTAGTAGTAGTAGTAGTAGCAGTAGTAGTAGCAGTATATAAAGACTGAAAACTTGACAATTTCTTCTTTATATGAATTACGATTACACATTTAAAACTGTAGGAATTATAATCATTTTCAGTGATTAAACCTGATGATAAATCCAGAGAATCCGAACCCACTTTTATTTCTGGGTGCTTTTATTTTTCCGGCAGTGACCGGATGTGTGCGGGTGACTTCCGGACACTGACGGCTCTCCTCCTCCTCCTCGTCCTCCTCCTCCTCCAGATGCCCACACGGACTCACAAGGACGTGCTCCATCCTGCGTGACGCCTTCAGGGACCTTCTCCTCCAGCCTCTCCCCGGTTCTTTGGGCTCCGTCCTCCGAGACGTCCACCGGGGCCCTGCTCTGTCCGATGGCCGCCTCCACCAGCAGCGTCCCCGCCGCCGCCGCCGCCGCCGCCGCCGCCGCCGCCGCCGCCTCCGTCCGCAGCATCAGCACCACCGCCGGAGGGCCGTCGGGCCGAGCAGCAGGACGGCCGGGATCCAGGCAGCAGCAGCGGCAGACCTAGCGGCTCGTCCCCCGTGAGTCCTCCATTATTTACCGGGCCGAGGACAGTCCCGGTGATCCGGGCCGGGAGGTGACAGCGGCGACTCCGGTTCCTCCATCGGTCCGTCTCGGAACGCTCAGCGACCGGCGGAGGATGGAGGCGGCTGGAGGGTCACCGTGGATCCGACCCTCAGAGAGAAAACACCGAGACAGCAGAGAATGAACGATTTAACGGGAAATGATCGATAATTTAACGAGATAATTTTACATGTTTTACCTGTTTGGTTCAATTATAGATAATTTCTAGCACAATAATTTAAAAAAAATATAAGAATTTACATGTAAAAAAACAGGCTAGAACTGTAAATATAAATAAATAAATAAACGTTTTGCTAAATTGCAGATCATTTCTAGGACAATAATTTTAAACAAATACATGTAAAAACAGGCTAGAACTATAAATATAAATAAATAAATAAATAAATAAATAAATGGAAAAAAGAATGTTTGGTTAAATTACAGATCATTAATAATTAAAAAATAATAAGAATTTACATGTTGTAAAAACAGACTAGAACTATAAATATAAATAACTAACTAAATAAATAAATGTTTGGTTAAATTATAGATCAGATCTAACGCAATATTAAAAAAAAAAAAAAAAAACATGTTGGAAAAAAAACAGGCCGTAACTGTCCAATAAAATAAAACAAAATAAAATAAAGAAAAATAAACCTGTTTGGTTCAATTATAGAAAATTTCTAGTACATTTTTTTAAAAATTACATGTGATAAAAAACAGGCTAGAACTGTAAATATAAATAATTAATAAAATAAATAAATGTTTTGCTAAATTACAGATTATTTCTAGCACGATAATTAAAAAAAAACTTAAAAAAAACAGTACAGGACTGTAAAAATAAATAAATGTTTAGGTCAATTACAGGTAATTTCTAGCAGAATAATCAAAAAAAATTTACATGTAAAAAAAACTGGCTAGAACTGTTTTTAAAAATCTGTTTTGTTAAGTTACAGATCATATCTAACACAATAAATAACATAATTAATAGTTTGCACGTTGGGAAAAACAAACAAAAAAAACAGGCAAAATCACCCCTTTAAAGATTACATTTTTCACAACAATCTCAGAGGCTTTAAACGTGAACAAGATATTCAGCTCAGAGGGGAACTCTCTGGACAAAGTTAGTTTTAAATGATCAGCCTCAAGTTTGATCTGATGCTACTTTAGCTTCTTTGATTACCAGTTAGCTCCTGGTTTAGAACTTTGATTAAAGATTGGATTCATTCTCAGTCTTGTTAGAAGATTTTATCTCTTATGGTTTCTCTGGCTTTCGGTTTCAAGTAAAAACAATTTTTTTATTCAGTCATATTTACATCATGAACATTAAACAGTCTGTTGTCTACAATATTTATTCATTTTAATGCATATTTGTCTCTAGTTTGTGTCAGTTTGAAGATATATTCCTTACATTTGTTTCTTTAGCCTGGAAGCTTCTAGACGATAAAACCAGTCTGATGCTGTATTTTGTACCATTTTGCAGATGCAGTAGAGTTTTTGTCATGAATATTCTAGTGGCATGTTTAGCGTATTAGCAGATCAACCACAGATTACTTGTCCTCGGTTATATTTATGATTGAGATCTTCAATCCCTTCACTGTTTAATCACATTAAAGATTCTTCTTCCGTCTTTTTCAGACTGAGGAGGCTCGAGTCGGACCAAGTTGCCTTAACCGACCTCCACTTTTCTCGGACAAACGACCGGAACATCATCAAAGCCTGCAGCTCCGATGGCTTCGTCATGACAAAGCAGAGATTTGAAGACGATAAACGCTGAAGAGTCATGACGTAGAACAGGAGGAGGAAGATACAGGACAAAAAGGATGTGAATTAGACATTTACAGAACCGTCTGTTTACCTGCTGGTGTGGTTTTTTAAATTAAGGCATCAGAAAGTTAATCAAACCCGCAGCTGAACTTTTTTCTAATGACTGAGACTGTTGCTCTGAAACATTTCAACACAGCATCAGAATCTCTTTTTCAAGCCGACAATGTAGAAGAAGACGGTTCATAGGGGGTTGTTCAACAAGACGAATACGATTGTCTTCTACCGACAGGGAATCTTTCAAAAAGGGATCAAACTGTTTCTCGCTTTTGTAAAATCAAGGACTGACAGCAAATACGATTGTGTCATAGGAATAAAAAGGGCAAAAACTACTGAGACAAACATCGACGAACGTCAAGAAAACTGGACATTCTTCTGGATTTTTGAGGTCCAGAAGTTGGAATCAAAAAAAAGGGTTCGGACACTCGGTCAAAGCTGGATTTAGGGGAACCACAGGTGGAATCGTTTTGGACTTTAGGAGCCGAACCAGAGCGAGATTCCACCATGAATCACCTCCACGCCGGTCTGAGCTCCGAGACGATGGAAAAGGCTCGATTGGAGCTGAACGAGAACCCGGATACTCTTCATCAGGACATCCAGCAGGTAAACGCACTTTAAACCACCAACTGTTGGGTTCAGGGTGTACGTCTGTGTAGATTCTCATTCATCCGGGTCATGGAGATCGTAGGAGCTTCAGTAGAAGTCAACTACACTTCTACCAACTTTGGTTTTAAAACATCAAAGCACATTTCTAAAAATCCAGAATCAGTGACGCTTTCCGAAACAAGATTGGAGAAAAAATGGTGGCGTTTCAAAACTTTTAAAACTTTTTCACAAAATCCAACATGTTGGTATATTAGTGTGGCAGAAATCAGCTGGAAACTCAGGGAAACGGCTCAAAAGTTAAGACACATTCACGCACCTTCAACTTCAACCCATCAGTGGCGCCACAGTGCTCGAATTGCTGACACCAAACATTCACCAGGTTCTTCGTTTACCTCTGCTCCACCTGTCCGGCAAGTTATATGAAAATCGTCCAGACAGTTTTCCTGCAAAAAGACGACCTTCTTGGCGGACGCAATCACATCTTCTTCTGCAATAGTTCAATGGAGGATTAGCGCCACCTGCTGTTTATCTCCACACACCTGATGCTAACATTCACATAGGGGACAAAAACGGGCATCAATTGCAGATTATTTTTTTTTAAATTCTGGTAAAATTTGCAGCATATTATGATGAAAAACTCCTACCTACAGTATACGAGTTGAAACACCCATGAAGAGACTCAATTATGTACCGTTAAATTTAACACAATTGGTTCTGTTTTTATATTTTAGAGTGGAATTTTCTTAAGATTTTTTTGTTGTTTCCCTTTCTGTTGACCGAAGGTTCGGGACATGATTGTGACGCGACCGGACATTGGATTCCTGCGAACAGACGATGACTTCATCCTTCGCTTCCTCAGAGCCAGGAAGTTCGACCAGGTGGAGACCTTCAGACTGCTGGCCCAGTACTTCCAGTTCAGACAGCAGAACCTCGACATGTTCCAGAGCTTCAAGGTCTGTTTCTGCTGATATTCTCAAAACAAGTCGCAGAGAGTTTTAAAAACCAACCGTAGACATGATCGCACTCCATAGTTGTAGTTCACAGCACTGTAAATCTAGGTTGTCTCGATCAACGCCTAACTCTGGAAGCAAGTAAAACGGGCAATAGCAGAAAGGGTGAGCAGAGCAAAGGGTAAGGTTCAGGGTATCACCAGGTGGAGAACCTACACTGGCATCCATGCACCCTGGCAAGTAGTTGGGAACCACAAGTTTGAGGGTGTTTTTAGTTGATTCTGGCCAATTACAGCATCCACCAGGGGTGGTCTGCAGGCAGCTGCAGACTAGCGCACCTTGGGAGACCTACAGGGAAGCATACTAGGAGTTTGTTTATGGAACTGAACTTTTTTGATGTAATTAAGTGAAACTACACAATATTTTCTTCTTGCTTTTGGTTATCATTTTATCACCCAGGCCTAACTGGAGCTCCTCCCCCTCTGCAGGGTCAACCCATCCGGGACTCCTGTATCTTGTTGTTTTGGTCATGACTAGGGAGGATAATGGTTCATCGTTTATAGATTAGTTGCTGTAAATAATTTAATCGCTTTTCACGTCAGAAAATGCCATGAACTCCCTCTAACTGTTAATGCCACAGGAGGTGGTAGCTCAGACTACGAGTGCAGGAGTTTACCTAGAAAAGGGCCACCATGACAAAGACTTCTGTGGTAGTTAATGACTTCCGACCAGCACTCGTATATTAAAGAACGATCATTGTTTACTACTTAGTGCTTCACCTGCACGTTTCTCACCTGGTTTCATCTCCGGTGTCACCAGGTGGATGATCCCGGCATTAAGCGAGCATTGATGGACGGTTTTCCAGGCGTCCTGGAGACTCCGGACCAACATGGCCGAAAAATCCTCATCCTGTTTGCTTCCAACTGGGACCAGAGCAGGTAAAACACACACCTTTATAACTTTATACTGCCTTATGAGGACCAGAATGGGTAAAAAACACATCTTTATAACTTTTTACCAATTTCTGAGGACCAGAGCAGGTAAAACACACCTTTATACCACTTTATGATGATATATCCTGGTTTCTTTATCTATCACTAATCAGTTGATTCAGTTTGTGAAATGCTCGGTGATATTTAAAGCCGACTTCTCTGAATATCAAGTCCAGAAACTGAATCTGCAGCGTTCTACAGCTTACAACACAGAGATGTGTGCTATTGACTGGAAACAAAGAGAGTCTAATGAGTCACTTGTGTTCTGAAATAGAACAGAGCTGTAGTTAAAGGCCGTCACACTCCCTGTAGCCATCGATTAGCGGCTGATTAATTCCTCCCCCTGCAGGAACTCCTTCACCGACATCCTGAGAGCCATCCTGCTGTCTCTGGAGGTTCTCATCGAGAACCCGGAGCTGCAGATCAACGGCTTCATCCTCATCATCGACTGGAGCAACTTCTCCTTCAAACAGGCCTCCAAGCTCACACCCAACATCCTGAAGCTGGCCATAGAAGGCCTCCAGGTGGGAAACCCTCCTCTCCTCATTGTTTGTTTTCTGTCCTCGTCTCGTCTCCTCGTGTCTTGGATGTCGTGAAACTAAACCATGACTGCTCGTCTCCTCAGGACAGCTTCCCGGCTCGGTTTGGAGGAATCCACTTTGTGAATCAGCCGTGGTACATCCACGCCATGTACACCATTATCAAACCCTTCCTCAAAGACAAGACCAGGAAAAGGGTGAGGACGCGTTTCTTTGCTATATATTTATCATGATGCCGCCACCACCATGCTTCACATAATAATGCTGCCACCACCATGCTTTACTTCTTTATCCTCCTTCTTGCTGTGTTTTTCCTCCTCAGATCTTCCTCCACGGTAACAACCTGAACTCACTCCACCAGCTCATTCAGCCCGAGTGTTTGCCGTCGGAGTTCGGCGGGACGCTGCCGCCGTACGATATGGGGATCTGGGCGCGAACGCTGCTGGGACCCGACTACAACGACGAGACTGAGTACACGCTAACCTACGACGCCCTGCACGTCCGGGAGAACTGTGGAGGAGACAAGGACCTGATGAAGAGGTGAGGACCAGGTTCTCCTCAGGACTTCTATTGACTTGGCTGCATTCATTTACCTTCCATCTTTAGAAGTCATGATGCTGCCACCACCATGCTTCACATCATGATGCTGCCACCACTGTGTTTTACATCATGATGCTCCTACCACCGTGTTTCACATTATGATGCTGCCACCATCATTCTTTACATCATGATGCTGCCATGATGGTGTGTTTGGTATCATCTAGTCTGATGGACAAAAAGCTCCATTCCGGTCTCCTCTTTCTAGGAACTCCTTCAGAGGAGTCAAAGGAGTCTTGGTTGCCTCCCTCACTGATCTCTTTCTTGTTTCAGGTCTCAGTCAGCGGTGGAACCAGGAACTCTCCGACAGACGGACCGGGAGACGAGCACACCGCTGCTGGCTCTGGACTGAACACACGACACACTTCTTGAAAACACACTTTAAACCACAACCAGCACCAGCTGTGTGTTAATCTGGTGGATTTGTCCTTCTGTCCCGTTGACCTGACGGCGACCGAACCCACTGAACAGGACTCACACAGACATCTGTACTTCTACCTTTGTGAGGACTGCCATTAACATAATGCAGCGTCCAGCAGAATGATATCATACTAGCTGTTATTAAGGTTTAAAGAAGAGTTCTGGGTCATCGTGTTTAAAACCAACCAAATCTGCAGAAGGTTCCCTGAGAACAGGCTGTTTTTTAATCTACATTAAGTATATTTAATGAAGTCATGCAATATACATAGAGGTGTTGTTTAAATGGACTTTTCCCATCATTTCTGAGCCTCAGAACTTCATCAGTACAGCAGATGACATTTTAGGAGGAAAAACACACTAAAAGTTGACACCAGATCAGTTTTACAACCATCCAGATGTCACAATCTAAAGACTAAATCTGGTTTTTGTTCAATTTGGACAATTTTAGAAACAGTTGGACAGTTTTCATGTCGTTCTGAAGTACATTTTAACCATTTTGGATCATTTTAAATCACGTTTTGGTCCATTTTTTGACAATCATGAGTCATTCAACACAAAATTAGGAGTCATTTTGGACAAATTTAGAGTACTTTGGGAAAAAAACTTTGAGTTGAAAGACTAAATCTGGTTTTTGTTCATGATGATTACACTAATAAGTTAAACGTAACAATATATTAAAACATTTGTACATCTGAGAGTAGATACAAGTGGTTGGAGGTCATTAAGCATGACAGAAGTCTTTGTCATGGTGCCCTTTTTAAACTAAAACCCTACAGTTGCCAACACAGAACTGCCTACCTCCTCTGGTTGCTGCAGTATTAAACAGTAAGAGCTGTTTGGGCTATAAAATGGTGAAAATCATACCAAAAGATGTTCAGTTTACAGGAGGTCCTTGACTTACATCGGAGGTCCGTTTTTCCGTCGATTTTCGCCGTAAGTTGGAACGCCGGCGAAAATGTAAACAAAACCGTTCCGTGCATCACAATATTGATCAGTTCTTCAGAAAAGTTGTGAATACCAACGACTTTCATGCATGTATGAATAATTTTACGATAACAGAATATGTTGCACTGTTTTTACAACTTGATCTAATAATGCCGATGTTGGTTGGTGTTTCTTCCTTTTCCCAGCGTTTTATTCTAATTTCACTTCCATTGAGACGGCTGTCCTTTTCTTTGAAGCCTCAGAAGAGTCTGATTTATGCTGGGAGCCATAATGAAAGACAAAAAGTTAGTGAATGTAGCACAATCCAAGGTGGTGTACAACCAGATGATGGAAACAAAGCCGTCTGACAGCGCCGCGTGACGACGTATTCATCCGCTCCGCTCGCCAAATAGTTCCACGTAACCAGTTCTGACGAAACGCCGAAACATTGTAGGTCGAGGACATCGGAAACTGAGGACCTCCTGTACTATAAATAAACCCGAGAATATTCACCATCAATTTAACAGTTGATAACCAATCGATAAATCGCCGCAGCGTCGCTTAAAACACAATTAGTTTAGTTTTTATTGTGTTTGAGTGTGCAGTAAAATGAACAATCAGAGGGGAAAACACAGAAAATGTCCTCACAAAACTAGAAGTACAAAACACACACACACACACACACACACACACACACACACACACACACACACACACACACACACACACACACACACACACACACAGTCTGTCCTGAGTCTGAGCCGCCTAATTCCTCCCAGCTGAGCCTCTCTGCAGCCGAACATCTGTCCAGATGTCCACAGCAGCAACAACAACAACAACACACTCCCATGCTTCTAGTTCTGAGCACATTTAAACACGATGGCCGAAGATCAAACTTTATTTAAAAACCTCAGTACGACAAGAACAATCACGTCTGTAATCGAGAACCATGGTAGAGCGGGTTGCACCAATGAGGATTCAGTTTAAACAAAAGTTGCACCTCGTTTAATCTGAAAATGACACGACTTTTATTGGATTTGGTGTTTTTTACTTGTCCACTAAGGACACCACTGAGCTCTGCATTTTTCCCATAATTCCTCTGGGGGGTAGAGCAGTGTTTAAAAGGAGTCAGTTAGCATTTAGCGTCTGTAGTGAGTCCATTGATGTGCAGAAAAATGTCGCCGATTAAGAAGGATGCTGATAAATAAGTTAAAAACGGGATGATTTTTGAGCGACTTCTGCAGGTTTCTAAACAAGTTTACTCCTTTTTAGTCCCACTAAACGTCATCGTAATGGCATCATCGGGAAGTTTAAGCCACATGGAGGCTAAATATTTGAATTTCGCTTCTGTTTGTTTGGATTTGGTAAAGTTACGACTCGGAAAAGAAATGACTTTTGACAGAAATTGAGCATTTTTTGTTTTTGAAATTATTTAACAAAAATAAGAAAACCAACAAAAAATGTTTTACCTCAGAATTTGGACAATTTGTTGACATTTAAGACGTTATCTTGGACTCAGAGGGGAATTAATTGGACAATCAAAAAATATATCTGGTGATAAAGTCACTGTTTTAGTAAAAAACACTTTTATCTACTGCTAGGTAGCTTTTCTAAAAAGGTGTTTTTTTCAGTTAAGACTCGTTCCTTTCTTTAGTAAACTCACTAAAGCTGCAATAACCAGAATATTTCTTGATTAAAAATCAATTTTTTTGCTCTTGGTTTTGGTTTAACAGCAAACGGACACAGTTAGCCGCTAGCTGGGTTAGCATTTAGCAGCTAAAGAGCCCAGTATTTTCTTTGGGAGGCGGTGGAGACCAAAAATGGAGCCAAAAAAGGGGAAATGTTGGACTTTTATTCTTGCAGCTTGATGTGTTGCCCCCAGTGGCTAAATTAACGTAAAAGTAGGTGTATTTTTACCATAACCAAACAAGGATTTGGTAAAGTTACGACTTGGAAAAGAAGTGATTTTTGACAGAAATTGCGCTTTTTTTTGCGTGTTTTATGATTGTTGTTGACATTTTAAGACTATCTTGGACTCAGAGAGGAACTAATTGGACGATCAAAAAATACATACGGCGATAATAAAAGTCACTGTTTGCAGTAAAAACACCTTTTATCTTCTGCTAGCTAGCATTTTTAAGAAGGCTAAAGAGTCCAATCCAGACCAAAAACGGAGCCAGAAGAGGGAAAATGTAGGACTTAATTCTTACAGCTTGATGTGCTGCCCCCTAGTGGCTATATTAACGTAAAAGTAGGTGTAAATCTAAGTTTAAACATCATCCTCTTTGGTGAAACCCAACCTTAAAATGTTTGAATGTCTAAAAAAAACTTATCTAATTAGCCAAACGTTTTTGTAACTTTTGAAGACTCTTGAAAACAAACAACGAGCCAGCGAAGGAAACAAGGAAGAAAAAAGCTTCACTTTGGTAGAATGATTTAACCTGTTTTCTTTCTTTCGGGCACAACAACAAACTCACTGATGCTGCACAAATATTTAAAAAGTAAAAAAACAAACAAAAACAGCACCTCGTTTGTCGCCACAAACACTCATAGAGCATGGGGACGTGGGAAAGTTGTTCTACCAGCGAGAACAAGCTGTGAAGAAACCTCCGGATGCCAAACTCTCACCTTCAACCTCCAGCAGCCAAGAAGCAAAGATTGTTTTTATGGAATCTCACTCATCTGAAGATTGTATATCATCGTTACTCATAGTACTGCACCGCAGAAACACTACAAAATAACCTGGGCGGACACATTTAAAGTCATTTCCTGCAACAGGTTTGGGTTTATGGTGCAGGTTGATGATTGGACGGATTGTTGTTTTAACATCAGGGCTACACTCAGCTGATCACTCGACTGTAATGTATTTCCTTTCAATGAATGTAAAGAAGTAAACATTTACACCAAAGTCCTGCCATGTTTCCTTCAGTTCCATCATTTTACTGCACATTTTGGGCTGTTTTATGAAATAATGTCCACATTTTGTTGTAAAAAGCTGAATAAAAACCTGTGTGGGTGTCTAAACATCTGAACTATTAACACACGTAAACATTTTAGAACAAAACAAATTTAGTTGGATAAATGGTAGAAAAATAATGAAGAAACATCAAGGAATTAAAATTTCAAGCCTAGTGATGCTGAAGTTATTTCAGAAAAACAAAACTAATTTTAAACCGGTAGAAAAATGAAGGTTTTAGGTCATCAAACATCTGGAATCATCATTTAGCAACAAGGAGACAAGGGAAGGACATAAGGAAAGGAATCAAGGTGGGGAAACAAGGAAAGGAAACAAGGTGAGGAAACAAGGAAACTAGGAGATAAACAAGGAAATGAAACAAGGAAAGGACATAAAGAGATAATCAAGGAAAAGAAATTAGGTAAGGAAACAAGGAGAGGAAATGAGGAAAGGAAACAAGGAGATAAGCAAGGAAAGGAAACAAGGAGATAAATAAGGAAAGGAAACAAGGAAAGGACACAAGGAAAGGACACAAGAGATAGACAAGGATAGGAAACAAGGAAAGTAAACAGGGAGATAGACAAGGATAGGAAACAAGGAAAGGAAACAAGGAGATAGACAAGGATAGGAAAAAAGGAAAGGAAACTAGGAGATAAACAAGGAAAGGAAATGAGATAAATAAGGAGAGGAAACAACTAAAGGAAACAAGGAGAGGAAACAAGGAGAAAAAACAAGGAAAGAAAAAATGACAAAACAAGGAAAGGAAAAAAGGAGATAGACAAGGAAAGGAAACTAGGAGATAAACAAGGAAAGGAAACAAGGAGATAAATAAGGAGAGGAAACAGCTAAAGGAAACAAGGAGAGGGAACAAGGAGAAAAAACAAGGAAAGAAAAAATGACGAAAAGAAAGGAAAAAAGGAGATAGACAAGGAGAGGAAACAAGGAAAGGAGACAAGGAGAGGAAACTAGAAGATAAACAAGGAAAGGAAACAAAGAGATAAACAAGGAGAAGAAACAAGGAGAAAAATAAGGAAAGGAAACAAGGAGACATAGACATGAGAAAATATAAAAATTCAAGTTCAACTTTATTGACAACTTTTGAATAAATTCAGCAAAAATGAAACCAGTTTTTAGTTCATTTACTGAAAGAGAAAAAAACCACTGAAGTTTGCAGTTTATTAAATGTGATGAATTTTGGTTTGACACGAGAAATAAAAACAAAACACACGTTTTTATTGTTGCAATGTTTTGCATTTTTAAAATTTTAATATAAATATAAATCATCTTTTCGTACATGTCATCTGTGCAAAAGTGATGAAGAGTGAAGCTAAGGACTGAGGAGCTAAACTTAAGGTTCCTTTGTTTTATCCAGAAGCTGTTTTTAAATCACGCTTTAGTGTTTCGTCTCTGAAGAGCTGCTTTGTTTGTTTGTTTGTCTGTTTGTTTCTGGAGCTGTGAGTGAGAATCCAGAGTGTGCTGAAGTACCGCTGGGTTGAGTTTGTGGTGGAGTCAGTAGTAAAACCCAGAGAACAACGGGGTCCTTCCACAGCGTCAGTAGTCCGTCAGTCAGTCCGTCACACTTCCTGTCACGTGACTCTTACCGCTCCTGTGATTGGCCGGCTCTAGATGGGGCTCAGTGTCTGCCGTTGGTACTGGGTCAGCTCCGGGTGCCAGACGTCCACGATGAAGATCAGACGAAAGCTGTCGGCCTCCTGCCACACCTCGTGTTCGAAGGAGTCGTCGAAGATCAGGACTTTACCTTCCTCCCACTCCCTGAGATGGGGAAGGAGGAGGAGGAGGAGAAGGAGGAGGAGGAGGAGGAGAAGGAGGAGAAGAGGTGAGATGCTTTGTTTTCACAACATCTGCATCATTCATTGTTTCAGGATTTCTGAAGTTGTACTGACGACAAAGAGTTTATTAGAAACAAAAAAAGAAACAAGGAAAGGAAACAATGAGATAAACAAGGAGATAAAACAAGGAAAATAAACTACTTAAGGAAACAAGGAGAGGAAATTAGGAAAGGAAACAAGGAGATAAACTAGGAAATAAACAAGTAGAGGAATCAAGGAAAGGAAACAAGGAGGTAAACTACGAGACAAACAAGGAAATAAACAGGGAGATGAACAAGGAGATAAACAAGGAGATAAAACAAGGAAAGGAAACAAGGAGATAAACTAGGAGATAAACAAGAAAATAAACAAGGAGATATATGAGGAAATAAACAAGGAGAGGAAACAAGGAGGTAAATAAGAAGAGGCAACAAGGAGACAAAACAAGGAAAAGAAACTAGGATATAAATGAGCTAAACAAGGAAAGCAAACAAGGAGATAAATACAAGAAGCAAACAAGGAAAGGAAATTAGGAGCTAAATGAGGAGCTAAATGAGGAGCAAAACGAGGAGCTAATCGAGGAGCTAAACAAGGCGCTAAACTAGGAGCTAAACTAGGAGCTAAACGATGAGCTAAATGAGGAGCTAAACGAGGAGCTAAACTAGGAGCTAAACGAGGAGCTAAACTAGGAGCTAAATGATGAGCTAAACTAGGAGCTAAACGATGAGCTAAATGAGGAGCTAAACGAGCTAAACTAGGAGCTAAACGAGGAGCTAAACTAGGAGCTAAACGATGAGCTAAATGAGGAGCTAAACGATGAGCTAAACGAGGAGCTAAATGAGGAGCTAAACTAGGAGCTAAACTAGGAGCTAAACTAGGAGCTAAACGATGAGCTAAATGAGGAGCTAAACGAGGAGCTAAACTAGGAGCTAAACAAGGCGCTAAACTAGGAGCTAAACTAGGAGCTAAATGAGGAGCTAAACGCGCTAAACGAGGAGCAAAACTAGGAGCTAAACGAGGAGCTAAACTAGGAGCTAAACGAGGAGCTAAACGATGAGCTAAACTAGGAGCTAAAGGAGGAGCTAAACGATGAGCTAAACTAGGAGCTAAACTAGGAGCTAAACAAGGAGCTAAATGATGAGCTAAATTAGGAGCTAAACTAGGAGCTAAACGAGGAGCTAAACGATGAGCTAAACTAGGAGCTAAACGAGGCGCTAAACGATGACCTAAACTAGGAGCTAAACTAGGAGCTAAACGATGAGCTAAACTAGGAGCTAAAGGAGGAGCTAAACGATGAGCTAAACGGTGAGCTAAATGAGCTAAACTAGGAGCTAAACGATGAGCTAAACGATGAGCTAAATGAGGAGCTAAACGAGGAGCTAAACGAGGAGCTAAACGATGAGCTAATCGAAGAGCTAATCGAGGAGCTAAACTAGGAGCTAAACTAGGAGCTAAACGATGACCTAAACGATGAGCTAAATGAGGAGCTAAACTAAGAGCTAAACGAGGAGCTAAACGATGAGCTAAACTAGGAGCTACCCTAGGAGCTAAACAAGGAGCTAAACTAGGAGCTAAATGAGGAGCTAAACGATGAGCTAAACTAGGAGCTAAACTAGGAGCTAAACTAGGAGCTAAACGATGAGCCAAACTAGGAGCTAAACGAGGAGCTAAACGATGAGATAAACTAGGAGCTAAACGAGGAGCTAAACGATGAGCTAAACTAGGAGCTAAAGGAGGAGCTAAACTAGGAGCTAAACTATGAGCTAAACTAGGAGCTAAACTAGGAGCTAAACGAGGAGCTAAACGATGAGCTAAACTAGGAGCTAAACGAGGAGCTAAACGATGAGCTAAACAAGGAGCTAAACGAGGAGCTAAACGATGAGCTAAACTAGGAGCTAAAGGAGGAGCTAAACGATGAGCTAAACTAGGAGCTAAACTAGGAGCTAAACGAGGAGCTAAACGAGCCAAACGAGGAGCAAAACTAGGAGCTAAACTAGGAGCTAAACTAGGAGCTAAACGAGGAGCTAAACGATGAGCTAAACTAGGAGCTAAACGAGGAGCTAAACGAGGTGCTGACACCTGGTCTGGTCGGTGCATCGGATCCGGCAGCCCTGTTTGGGGATGACGAGGCCCAGATGCATCCTCAGTCTGCAGTTGGTGGGTCCGGTATGAGGCCAGACGTGAGTCCCAGGATGCATCACTGAGAACTTAATCTGGACACACAGCAGACATTAGAGAGAAAACATGAACTTCCAGGACAGCTGGGATTGAAAGTGGACAGTAAAAACATGGATTTGGTGACTCTTTGGATATTTTTAGACATGAAATACTTGAAATCAGCTTATTGACACGTCAGGCCACAAACATGGTTTTATCCTGCAGGTCCAAATATAAGACAACATTTCCTCTTCTTCTGGTACTTATTCTGGACAGAGGAAGGTTTTATAGAGATACCATTAATCCAAAGTGGAGAAAATCCTTCCCTGAAGCCTTGAAGGTGATCAAACTCTGCAGCAGTTACATCTTCAGGACTTTTTCTGGCTCTAAGCATCAACCAAACCGTCGTTCTGTTTGTCTGCTGGACGTTCTGGGACTTCAGTCTGAGCCTGTTTCTAAAGGAAAGACTTCACTTGCTTTCTGACCTGTTTTCACTCCCTGGAAATTTAGTTGTTTATGGCAAATCTCCAAGAAAATTGAGTTTAAAAGTATTTGCAACTCCAAAACAACATAAGACCAATAACTACACAGCTAAAGGCATAGAAAATGCTAACTACACAGCTAAGGTCATAGAAAGATGCTAACTACACAGCTAAAGTCATAGAAAGATGCTAACGACACAGCTAAAGTCATAGAAAGGTGCTAACTACACAGCTAAAGTCATGGAAACACAACTGACTATGAGGCTAAAGTTGAGAAAAGACAGCTAACTACACAGCTAAGGTCATAGCAAAACAGCTAACTGCACAGCTGAAGTCACAGAAAGAGCTAACTATACAACTGAAGTCATAAGAGCTAATCACACAGCTAAAGTCATGGAAAAACAGCGAACTATGAAGCTAAAGTCGTGAAAAGACAGCTAAGTACGCAGCTAAATTCATACAAAGATGCTAACTGCACAGCTAAAGTCATGGAAAGATGCTAACTACACAGCTAAAGTCATAGAAAGATGCTAACTACACTGCTAAAGTCATATATATGGAGGCCAAAAACATTCTATCTGCCAGTTTCTACCTGTCCTCGTTTGCATCCTGTAGCTTCAGGGAATCTCTCCAGCAGCGAGCAGGTCTTCGGGGCTCCCTGACAAGAATTTCCAACTTTTCTCCCTGAACACAAACGCACCAGAAACACAGATAAACAGCAATTAATCGCATTTAAGAAACTGGAACCTCTAGCTGTTTGATCGTACAAGTGATTGATTGATACTAAAAAACATTGTGGGTTAATTTTCCACCGATGAAGTGAGTTTGCACCTTGTTGCCACAGTGTGTACTGGCCCCACTCTCCTTTCTCGCGGAGGTTTTCCTCTTCGGGTACAAACCGTCCAGTGCTTTGGTCCATCACAGCCAGAGCCTCGTCCCGGATCGTCTTCCAGTTCCTCTCCAACATCTGAGTGCACATACAAACACCAAATATTCTGTTTCATTTGAGTCTTAGCAAAGGAAAACTGCACGCATGTCCACACTGTCTCTGACGGCACACCTTGACCAGGTCAGTATATCCGGTGTCTTTGGGCGTCCACCACGGCTGAGCCTTCAGTCCGTCCACATTGTACAGAGATCTCTGCCACACTGACGCAAAATGACCATGTTTGTGACCCAACTCATACCAGTGATACGCCTGGAGAGACAATAGAGATAATATCATGAATAAGTCAGGTATAATGAGGTAATGGTGGGTTTAAAATGGATCGAAATACTGATTTTCACTAAAACTTTCCTTTCATGAAGCAAATTCTCACATATAAAAAGCTGGAACCACAGATTTTGGGTAATGCTGTGGTTCCAAGGTCGCCGGTTCGATCCCCGTACGGGCCAAAGTCCTTTTAAATAACACTCCTAAATAGAAACTCTACTGATTGGTTTAAGGACAACTTCAACTCGTGTAAGGCATAAACACAGACTCTTAGTTTATTCCAGGAATTTCCATGATTTGAAGATCACGCATGCTTTTGAGGAGTAACTGGAGGATCAAGATGTGACCTTCTTCCATGACTGATTGCGAAGCTTAAACATCAATGGTCCAGGTGCACAATGAATAATAATGCAAGAACAATCTTTCTGATGTGACGTTATTTGGTGAGGACGAGAACTTTTTGAAGTAAGAAGCAATGACCACAAAGTGGAAAAATCCACTGAAAATACAGCATTCATTTGGTACATAACAGAAGTTGAATTGTTGACACCAGAGCTCTCATTATCCCCAGAATTCATGGCTGGTTAGCTCAGCTGGTTAGAGTGTGATGCTAATAACCCCAAGGTTGCGGGTTTGATCCCCGTATGGGCCACAAAGATTTTAAGGAGCCACAAAACAAAGCTTGTCAGTAAAATTTGTAATCTATCAACCCTGAAAACTTGAAAATTGTATGTATATAATGTAGAGACTATGAGGTTTGTGTATAGTCGTTGGAAACTCTTCTACATGTCGACTTTAAAACTATACACTGGTTGGATCTCTTATGATAAAAATTGTCCCCTGACTGTAATAATACGGTTTTAATGCACAGGCTACACATCTCTTGAAACAACACTGAAAACAGCTGATCTGCACATGATTGAGTGAACTCTAAGATCAGGCAGTATGTAAATAGACATGCTACACAATGACATGACAGAAAAGTACAACCCTCCTATCCATGTACTGCCACCTGTTGGAGAGAAGATACACTATATGCTGTGGCTGGTTAGCTCAGTTGGTTAGAGCGTGGTACTAATAACGCCAAGGTTGCGGGTTCGATCCCCGTAAGGGCCAAAGACCTTTTAAGGAACAACATGTAGAAAGCTGACTTGTACAATGTGTGCACTTTGTCTGTAGAGTTTGGAAATTAAACCTCTGCTTTGACACCAACCTTGAATGTTTTTCTACACTGTTGTTCTATAAGATCTGGTGCACAGCGGTTAAAAACCCTTAAATAAAAAGTGCAAACAGTGAAAAATCTGACTCATATTCTACTAGAAATACAACAAACAGTCAAGGTCCGACAACACTCGAGGCCGTTTCGTCATCTGGATTCACTAAAAGAGACCTGGATGTTTTCAATGAATAAATATTTTTCCAAAAGTAAAAGTCCAGTTCAGAAAAAGATACATGATTTTACTGCATTAAATTATGGACTTATTAATGTGTAATCATCCCAT
This sequence comes from Amphiprion ocellaris, assembly GCF_022539595.1. Taxonomy (NCBI): domain Eukaryota; kingdom Metazoa; phylum Chordata; class Actinopteri; family Pomacentridae; genus Amphiprion; species Amphiprion ocellaris. The sequence continues at coordinate 27,397,298 of NC_072787.1, forward strand.
TGTAAAAATAGGGCTACTTGTAAACTACTTTTTAACACTCCTGTTGTCCTCATTTACAGGCACCAAAAAACATTGTTTCCTTGTCTGAAAAAAATCCAAAAATTCTGCAAAAAATTCCCCAAATTTCTGAGAATTTGCAAAACCTTCAGGAAGAAAATTCCAATAATTCCTTAAAAGCTTCCCTTAAAAGTTTTGTTTAAGAAAAAAAAAATCCCCCAAATTTGGCAAGAAAATTCTTGTAAATATTTTCAAAAAATGAATAAAAATCTTCCAAAAAAATCCTAAAAATATCCAAAGTGATTCCATATATATCAGTAAAACTTCTAATATTTTATTTAAGAACATTCACATAAAAATCTACCAAAATCCTGCGTAATTTGCTGGATTTTGGTTAATTTTTTGTGAATGTTCTTAAACATTTTCAACATTTCTTTTTTCCCACCAAAAAATGTTCAAAGATTTCCCAAAAATGTTGAAAATGTGGACATCAGAAGTTTCACTGTGAAAATATATTCTTTTTCCCACATTTTCAAACTTTAAACCGGGTCAATTTGACCTGCAGGACGACACGAGGGTTAAAGAGCTGGGAAGGAAAGTGCTCAGTCCTGAGTTCTGCATGTTTGTTGTTCGTTTCTTAAGTCTTTAGCACCACCTTGTGGGCAGAACACCATCCTGCAAGACGTCAGTGTTGCTGCTCAGTGCCTGGAAACGACTTCTAAACCTCCACATCTGTGTTTGGATGCATGTCGAAGTTAGTTTTACTCACACTGTTGTCTCCAACCCTCTGCAGAGCGTCGCCCAGGTGGAAATAAAAGCGTCCGTCGTCTGTTCCCGGCTCACCCGACTCCAAACCCTCCTGGAGACAACCAGGAAGTGAGACGATGGGATCAGTGAAGCAGTACCGAATCGGTTCAGACAGAACTCAGGAAATATGTTGCTGCACTTTGTCAAAATATCCAAAAACTACTGGTAGAAATATGGATCCATCCATAGATATGCACCTCCAGGAGCTTTATGGAGACACAATATCAACCACAATGGAACATTTTTTACTTTTTTCTGTCTTTACAGGTCAATGACTAGAAAATTGTCCACCATGAGGCAGCATTCTTGAAAATAACTCATAACTTCTGTAAAGCAACTTAAAAACTGTCCAAAATCAATCAAAACTTCTTTAAAATTATTTCAAAACTGTTCAAAAATAACCAGAATTACCCAAAACTTGTGCAGATGGACTCATGTCGACTTTTTTTTATGGCAAAGTAGCAAAACTGGAACCTTGTTTTGTCATATATTTACCACTAATCAAATCCTACTGATGTTAGAGCCTCAAAAGTTGGTGAAATATCAACCAAAGATTGGATTTTAGTAGAAATATGGATCCATCCATATATATATGTACATTTACAGGAATTTTATGGAGACACTATACCACCATTGTTTGAAAATGTATTTTTTAATCATTTTCAACCACCAGTTATTAAAAATATGTCCTCTGTTGAAGTCATTTAATAATTTTTATCCACTGGAATCTGTTTTGTCTGAGTCCTCCCCAAACTTCATGGCTGTGGGAGTTTTATTTCTGGAGATTTAAATAGTTTCACAGGTAAGAAGGAAATTTGCGCTCAATTTTTCCAGTACTTTCTGCAGTAGTTGTCATGTCAGAGAACGGTACGACCAGGAAACAGGATTTGGAGTTGGAATCTGTTGAACAGCGTCTCATGTGGACGTGTGAAAGCAGCTGTTAATGGCCAGTTAGCTCAGTCGGTTAGAGCATGGTGCTAATAACGCCAAGGTCACAGGTTCGCTCCCCGTACAGGCCAAAGAGGTTTTGAAACAACACTAAAAATAAACATGGAACACAAATTCTGGACATGCTACACCTAAAAGTACCTGTATGAACATGTTGATGCCAGAAAATATGAATTTATAAGTAAAATCTTGACAAATAGCCGTATTTGTGACATTTGTTGCATTGTTAGTTGTGTTAATCAGACTGCAGCTGTATTGTTAGCTAATTCTATGTGATCTTAGCTGTCTTTTTGTCGCTAGATGTACTGTTAGCTGTCTTTATGTGACTTTAGCCGTGTAGTTAGCTGTTTTTCTACAACTTTAGCCGTACAGTTAGCTATTACTCTGTGACCTTAGCAGCCTTGTTAGCTATCTTCATGTAACTTTAGCTGTGTTTATGTGATGCTAGCTGCAGGGTGAGTTGTCTTTATGTGACCTTAGCTGTCTTTTTAGCTGTCTTTATGTAAGGTTAACTGCATTGTTAGCTGTCTTCATGTGACATTAGCTGTCTTTATGTGACGTCTGCTGCACTTAGTTGTCCTTATGTGATGTTAGCTGTCTTTTTATCCATTTTCATGTAACGTTAACTGCATTGTTAGCATTGTTAGCTGTCTTCATGTGACGTTAGCTGTCTTTATGCAATGTTAGCTGTGCCGTTAGCCGTCTTTCTATCACATAGGTTGTGTTGTTAGCTTTCTTTTATGTGATCTTAGCTGTCTTTCTGTCAATTGTATTGTGAGCTGTCTTTATGTGACTTTAGCTGTGTAGGTAGCTGTTTTTCTACAACTTTAGCTGTGCAGTTAGCTATTACTCTATGACTTTTGCAGCCTTGTTAGCCGCCTTTATGTAACTTTAGCTGTGTTTATGTGATGTTAGTTGTCTTCATGTGACCTTAGCTGTCTTTTTAGCAGTCTTCATGTAACGTTAATGATATTGTTAGCATTATTATCTGTCTTTATGTGACCTTTTCTGTGTTTATGGTTGTCTTTATTAAACACTACCTGTACTGTTAGCTTTATTTCGTGTCTTCATATGATCTTAGCTGTGTTGTTAGCTGTCTTCATGTGACACTAGCTGTGTTGTTAGCTGTCTTTATGTGATGTTAGCTGTGTTGTTAGCTGTCTTTATGGGATGCTAGCTGGCTAATTAGCTGTTTTTCGATGACTTTGGCTGTGTTTTGGCCACAATGATCATACAAACTAACAAATATGTGCGCGCTTACCTTCAGGTATGGTATACTCTCGGCAATCTTGTTCTCCGACTTAAGAATGAAGCCGTAATGAACTTTAGCAAAACCGTTGCTAGGGGCAACCGCCAGAACCTAGGAGGCGGGGCATAAAGGAGCCATTCAGTGGAAGTCTTTATTAGCAGAACATCACTAAGCTACCAACAAACTGCTGTCACTGAAATCACATGAAGTTTAGTAAAGCTGCTATCATGCACTCACCTCTTCATACACCTTCTTGGCGCTCTTGTTGTCGCCTAGCAACAGGTGAGCGACGCCCAGGTCGTTCTTCAGACTGATGTCCTCTGGAAAGATCTGAACCAACCTCTCCAGAGTCACCAAAGACCCTCGCATTCGACCTGAGAGACAGAAAATCTCATGAGACTGCAGAGCCACAGACACTAAGAGAAGTTTGTGCATTTAGCTGTTTTTAAGTCATGCTAGCTGTGTTGTTAACTACCTTTATGTGTTGTTACCTGTCTTTATTTGACATTAGCTGTCTTTTTGTGACTTTAGCTGTTTTAATGTCACTTTAGCTATGTAGGTTGCCACCTTTCTATGACTTTATGTGACGTTAGCTGTTTCTATGTGACACTAGCTATGTAGTTAGCTGTCTTTCTATGACTCTAGCTAATTGTTTGCTGTCTGTCTAAGACTTTAGCTGTGTAGTTAGCATCTTTGCATGACTTTAGCTGCATAGTTAGCTCTCTGTCTAAGACTTTAGATGGGTAGCTAGCATTTTTCTATGACTATAGCTGCATAGTTAGCTTTCTTTCTAAGAATTTAGCTGTGTAGCTAGCATCATTCTATGACTTTAGCCAGGTAGTGAGCTGTTTCTTTCACTTTAGCTGTGTAGTTAAACATCTTTCTATGAATTTAGCTGCATAGTTAGCTGCCTTTCTATGAATTTAGCTATGTAGTTAGCGGTCTTCCTATGACTTTAGCCGAGTGGTTATCTGTATCCTATGATTTTAGCTGTGTAGTTAGCATCTTTCTATGACTTTAGGTACATAGTTAGCTGTCTTTCTAAGAACTTAGCTTACTACGTCTATTGCTACATAAGCTGCTGTAACAATGTGAATTTCCCCTGGCGTGGGGAGAAATAAAGGACTTATCTCTTGTTGGTAGCATCTTTCTATGCCTTGAGCTGTGTTGTTAGCACCCTCTGTCATTTTAGCCGTGTAGTTAAACATTTTTCCATGACTTTAGCTGTGTAGTTAGCATGTTTCTATGCCTTTAGCTGTGTTGTTAGCACCTTCTGTCATTTTAGCCATGCAGTTAAACATTTTTCTATGACTTTAGCTGAGTAGTTAGAAGTTTTCTCCAACTTTAGCCCACAGCTAGCTCAGTCATGCGTATTTGCTACCTAAGAACTGCTGTCTCTCGGCTCGTCTCTTCAGTGCAGCTCTCAGGAGGTCGGCGGTGGCATCAGGAAGCTCAGCAGCTTCTCTGTAGCTGTTGATGGCTCGATGCAGCATGTCATTACTTCGCATCTTCTCAGCTAGATCGTCTTCCGCCTGAATAACACACACGTGCTGATTTCTGGTCTATGCTCACTGTAACGCAGTACTGTGTAGTAGTACTGTGTAGTAGTACTGTGTAGTATTACTGTGTAGTAGTACTGTGCAGCAGTACTGTGCAGTAGTACTGTGTAGTACCTGAGCCTTCCCGTAGCGAGCTCGAGGGCTCTCTGGATACAGCTGCACCAGCGCCTCAAATGCCTTCAGCGCCTCGTCCACCTTCCCCTGAAAGAAGAAGAATGGGTTAATAAACGGGTTCATAAACAGGTTCATAAACGGGTTAATAAACAAGAAAACCTACTTCAGTTTAACTCAAACTAGCAGGAACAAAGAGCAGCTTCATAAACAACAAGAGGAGCTGCAGCTGGTTAAAGTATTTAGCTTATCTGGGATGGTTTTTGAAAATTTTTAGCATCTTTCTATGACTTTAGCCATGTAGTTACCTGTGTAATCAGCTGTCTTTCTATGATTTCAACTGAGTAGTTAATATCTATGACTTTAGCTGTGTGGTTAGCATTCTCTGTGACATTAGCTGTGTACTTAGATGTTTTAACGTGACTTTAGCTGTATAGTTAGCTCTTGTTATGACTTTAGCCCTATAGCTAGCATCATTCTATGACTTTAGTCGTATAGTTAGCATCTATGACTTTAGCTGTGTGGTTAGCATTCTCTGTGACATTAGCTGTGTACTTAGATGTTTTAACGTGACTTTAGCTGTATAGTTAGCTCTTGTTATGACTTTAGCCCTATAGCTAGCATCATTCTATGACTTTAGTCGTATAGTTAGCATCTATGACTTTAGCTGTGTGGTTAGCTCTTTCCATGACTTTAGCTGTGTAGTTAGCATCTTTCTATGACTTAAGCTGTGTACTTAGCTGTCTTTTCACGACTTTAGCTGCATAGTTAGCTGTTTTTCCATGACTTTAGCCATATAGCTAGCATCTTTCTATGCCTTTAGCCATGTAGTTAGCTCTTGTTATGACTTTAGCCGTATAGCTAGCATCTTTCTATGACTTTAGCTGTGTAGTTAGCTATTGTTATGACTTTAGCCGTATAGCTAGCATCTTTCTATGACTTTAGTCGTATAGTTAGCATCTATGACTTTAGCTGTGTGGTTAGCATTCTCTGTGACATTAGCTGTGTACTTAGATGTTTTAACGTGACTTTAGCTGTATAGTTAGCTCTTGTTATGACTTTAGCCCTATAGCTAGCATCATTCTATGACTTTAGTCGTATAGTTAGCATCTATGACTTTAGCTGTGTGGTTAGCTCTTTCCATGACTTTAGCTGTGTAGTTAGCATCTTTCTATGACTTAAGCTGTGTACTTAGCTGTCTTTTCACGACTTTAGCTGCATAGTTAGCTGTTTTTCCATGACTTTAGCCATATAGCTAGCATCTTTCTATGCCTTTAGCCATGTAGTTAGCTCTTGTTATGACTTTAGCCGTATAGCTAGCATCTTTCTATGACTTTAGCTGTGTAGTTAGCTCTTGTTATGACTTTAGCCGTATAGCTAGCATCTTTCTATGACTTTAACTGTGTAGTTAGCATCTTTCTATGACTTTAGCTGAGTGGTTAGCATCTTTCTATGACTTTAGCCGTATGGCTAGCATCTTTCTATGACTTTAACTGTGTAGTTAGCATCTTTCTATGACTTTAGCTGTGTGGTTAGCATCTTTCTATGGCTTTAGCTGTGTAGTTAGCATCTTTCTATGACTTTAGCTGTGTAGTTAGCTCTTGTTATGACTTTAGCTGTATAGCTAACATCTTTCTATGACTTTAGTTGTGTGGTTAGCATCTTTATATGACTTTAGCTGAGTGGTTAGCATCTCTCTATGACTTTAGCCGTATAGCTAGCATCTTTCTATGACTTTAGCTGTGTAGTTTAGCATCTTTCTATGACTTTAGCCGTATAGCTAGCATCTTTCTATGACTTTAGCTGTGTAGTTAGCTCTTCCTATGACTTTAGCTGTGTAGTTTGCTCGTTTTGACTTTAGCTGTATAGCTAGCATCTTATTATGACTTTAGCTGAGTGGTTAGCATCTTTCTATGACTAGCTGTGTAGCTAGCATCTTTCTATGACTTTAGTCGTATAGCTAGCATCTCTCTATAACTTTAGCACATAGTTAGCATCTTTCTATGACTTTAGCTGTGTAGTTAGCATTTGTCGCTGCTGTCTGAGGGAGTTTAGAATGTCATTAAACGTAAATATTAATATTAATATTACTACAGCAGTTTTTTATTTTTACCACCTTCTTACGAAGCTTCTCTGCTGCATCGATTTCTGCTTTAATGGTTTTGTCGAACTTGTTCAGGAGTTTTGGTTTCTTCTTCTTGGCTGGAGGAGGAAGAGTGAAGAAAACAGGAGGTGAGAGGAATAAAAAGCAGAAAGCAGGAATTTTATCATCTTAAATCTGTTAAATCACCTTTTTCTCTGAGCTTCTCTTCGCTTTGTTTCTCTGCTGCTGTTCAGGAAAACAAACGAGATTTAAAATCAGTTCCATTATGTTTCCACACATCAGCTGTTAATCACAATATTTCTCTGTTTCTACATTTAATTGGTTATTTTCTTTCTGTATATCTGTGTTTACATGATAATTAATGGGCAGTTTCTGCTATATTGATCATCAAATATTTTCTGCTATTTGATAAATAAATAAAAATACATGACTAAATCTAGAAAAAAAATAAATGTAGAAATATATATATAATATATAAGTGAATAAATATTTACAACAAGGCAATAAATAAATGACAGTAGAAAAACGATTTCTTTGCAGGAGAGTTTATTTGTTTTCTTCTGACGGCTGATTTTTAAACGTTTCTGACCTTCAGCCTCCGGATCAGTTTCAGCCTCTTTGGGTTTCTCAGTCTGTGGTTCAGGTTCAGGTTCAGGTTCAGGTTCTGACCACACAATAAAAACACCATTTAAATCTGCAAGTTTTTCTCTCATAAATCGATTTTTGTCAGAAAATAAACAACTTTTTACCGTGTAAATTTTTCTCTTAAATGTAGAATTTAAATTTCAGTAGATAACATTTTTTTTTTCTTGTAGATTAGCAATTTTTTTGTGGGAAATTTCTGGTTTTAATATTGGAAAATTTCAGATTATTTTCTCTTGCAAATCAGGATTTTTAAAAAGCTTTTTTTCTTGTAATTTTTTACTTTACCTGCTTCCTGCGTGAGTTTGGAGCTCGTCAGATATTTTTCAGACTCGACTGCAGAACAAACATAAATCAGTGTTCATGTCATTTCACAGAAAATCATAAAAATCACCTCCAGATCCTCACTTCCTCCGTTATCAAGTTTATTTTGGTTGTTTTCTGGTAATTTCCAGCTCTCCTTCTAGCAAACCTGTTTGTTTTGGGGGTTTTTGTGACAAAAGATGGAAAGAATACATAAAAAGAGGCAAAAATGACCCAAAAAAAGATATGAAAGATGCACAAAGTACATAAACAGACAAAAAAATGACACAAAACACATGAAAATGACCAAAAAAGCAGCAAAAATTACACAAAAGATGCAAAAATTACACAAAAGAAGCAAAAAATGACACAAAAAACAAAGATGACAAAAAAGGGGCAAAAACTACATAAAAAGACAAAAACATGATACAATATAAAAACACACAAAAAGGGGCAAAATAACACAAAAAAGACACTAAAGATGCACATAAAAAGACAAAAAATGACAAAATCATAAAAACACAAAAAAGGCACAAAAGATACATAAATGACACAATATAGAAGATTACACAAAAAAGCATAAAAAGGACCAAAAAAGGGGCAAAAATTACACAATAAGATGCAAAAATTACACAAAAAGCCTAAAAAATGACACAAAAATTATTTTAAAAATACACAAAAAAGGGGCAAAATAACACAAAAACACAAAAGTTACACAAAAGATAAAAGATCACACAAAAAGACATAAAAATGACCAAACAAATGGCAAAAATGACACAAGATGCAAAAATGACACTAAAAGACAAAAACCTATGCAAAAAGTTGGAAAAAATTACACAAAAAACATAAAAATGAACAAATAAGTGCAAAAAATTACTTTTAATAGACAAAAACACACAAAAATCATAAAAAAAGACACAAAAAGAGAGAAAATGACACACAAAAGACATAAAAGATGCACAAACTAGACAAAAAATACCAAGTCTGTAAGACACAAATTCACCTCAATAAAAAATGAAAACAAAAATGAATTTGTTGGACTCACCGTCGCTCTGCTCGGCCGGCGGCTCTTCCACCAGAACTGCAACAGAAAACAGATCAGATCTCATCCAGGTGTTTCTCTAACTACCAGAAGAATCAGACGTTGTCACAGATATTATTATATATCATATATTATTACTATTTTCACCTCCAGTGGTGTCGATCGCCATCGTTTCATCCTCTGGAAAACATGAAAATAACAGATTACTGTGAAAACGATCGGCGTTCAGAGAAGTGGAAAAACCAGGAGGAGATTTTTACTGACCAGACGGATGTTTGCTGTCTCCAGGTTCATCTACCACAAAAACACACATATCAGAGGCAAAATTAAACCAAAAAAGACACAAAAGATGCACAAACTACACAAAAACACATAAAACTGACAAAGAAGTTGAAAAAAATGACACAAAAACATGCACAAAAACAAACCAAAAAAAGTTAAAATCGTGTCACAAAAACATGCAAACATTACACAAAATGGTGCAGATATTACATAAAAAGAGGCAAAATGACACAAATAAGACACAAATGATTCACAAATGACACAATAACTAAAAATTACACAAAAAACATAAAAATTACACAAAAAGTTGCAGAATTAACATTAAAGACAAAAAAAACTAAACGAGGCAAAAAATACAAAAAAAGGCACAAAATGATAGAAAAAAGGCACAAACTACACAAAAATAAAAAATTACACAAAAAAACACAAGAATGACAAAAAATGTGGCAAAAATTACACAAAAAGTTGCAGAAATGACAGACAAAAAATGAGACAAAAAACATAAAAATGATACAATCACATAAAAATGAAACAAAACTGACAAAAATCAGACAAAAAAGAAAAAACAAAAAATGACACAAAAAGTTGCAAAAAAATTGCTACAAAAAGATGCACAAACTACACAAAAACACAAAATATTATACAAACATAAAAATGACAAAAAATTGCTAAAATGGCATAAAAAGATGCAAAAATGACACAAAAGAGTGCAAAATAACACACAAAAGATGTACAAACTACACAAAGACAAAAAAAAACACAAAAATGGGAAAAAGTTACAGAAATGACACAAAGATGCAAAAATACACACAATGACCAAAAAAATGGCACAAAAAACAAAAATGACACTAAAACCATGAAAAAAGATATAAAGAGTTGCAGAACTGATCCAAACTGACCCAGAAATGACCCATAGAGCCCTAATGCTCAGTACTGGACTGACCTGGTACGAAGCTGTCTTCCAGTGGAGGAAGAGGAACAGCAGCTGAGGAAACACAGGTAGACAAGTTACACACCTGCAGATGATGTCATCAGGTAAACTGGACGTGATGAGGAAAACACACAATAAACACAAACAAACAAACACATCTGTGGCTGGATGAGGAGGGATGTCTGATCCAGGTTAGTGAATAATTAACATCTATAGCTACAGAGAACCAATCAGAACCCATCTGTAGCTACAGAGAACCAATCAGAGTCCCTCCTCCTGATAACGCGCCATCGATCAGCTGTAGTTCCTGGTTGTTCCACCAGGTGGAGCCTCTTCTTGTTTAATACTGTAGAGACCAGAGGTGGCGTCACTCTGACTACAGTTCATGTTGAAGCAGAGAGCATTGTGGGAGTTCAGCAGCTACGGACACCATGACAAAGACTTCTGAGGACTTTAATGACCTGAAATGTTCCACCTTTTAATTGTAGGAGCTTCAGGAGAAACCAGCCGGATTTCTCTGAGAAGTCTGGTTGGTTTCTCCTGAAGCTCCTATGATCACCAGGACCTGGATGAGTTTAGCAGCAATGAGCACCATGACAAAGACTTCTGAGGCAACACGTCTGACCCAAACAACACGTTAAAGACATGAAGCAGCTCTACAGCCACAGTGAAGACATGAAGTTCTACAGCCATAGTCAAGATACAGTGAAGACATGAAGCAGTTCTACAGCCACAGTGAAGACATGAAGCTATTCTACAGCCACAGTGAAGACATGAAGTTCTACAGCCACAGTGGAGACATGAAGCAGCCACAGTGGAGACATGAAGTTCTACAGCCACAGTGAAGACATGAAGTTCTACAGCCACAGTCGAGACATGAAGTTCTACAGCCACAGTGGAGACATGAAGTTCTACAGCCACAGTGAAGACATGAAGTTCTACAGCCACAGTGAAGACATGAAGGTCTACAGCCACAGTGAAGACATGAAGTTCTACAGCCACAGTGGAGACATGAAGTTCTACAGCCACAGTGGAGACATGAAGCAGCCACAGTGGAGACATGAAGTTCTACAGCCACAGTGAAGACATGAAGCTCTGCAGCCACAGTGAAGACATGAAAGTCTACAGCCACAGTGGAGACATGAAGAAGCTCTACAACCACAGTGAAGACATGAAGTTGTACAGCCATAGTCAAGACACAGTGAAGACATGAAGCAGTTCTACAGCCACAGTGAAGACATGAAGAAGCTCTACAGCCACAGTGAAGACATGAAGCATCTCTACAGCAGCACCAACCTTGGATTTCAGATTCCACATCCTGAGATCCAGAGACTGGATTGAACACAGACAGAAGCAAAGATGTTACTGTCATGAATCAACATTCAGCTGATTGTCACATGACAACCAAACAGCCGCTGAATAAAAGCTGCTCTGAATAAAAGCTGCTCTATCTGTCTTCAGACAGCAGACCAGGGCGTCCACGAACCTTCTTCTACCAGAGCACAGCCATGATAAGGAGTAAAACAAGGAGGAAAAAGGTTTTACACTTAAATATAAACAGCGGTTGAATACAGACCTTGATCTTTGAGGATGGACGTTGGTCTGCTTTCTGAAATAGATCAGCAACTCTGATGTTTTTAGTTCAACAGATCAGTGACTTGGATGTTAGTGTGACTTTTACATCAAGCACCACAAAGATAGAAGCTTAAACCACCAAAAAGTCTGTCAGTTTAGTCTAAATAAAAACGATTAATCAGCTTGGCTTCAACTGACACTACAATTTGTTCATATATTGGTCCCCACAATCTTTTTGTATTCTCAGTATCTGCCTTAAATTCTTTGCATTTTATGTTTGTTTTGAATTCTTTGCACACTTCCTCGTACTTGTCTCGCATTCTTTGCATTTTCTTTGTATTTGTCCTGAATTCTTTGCATTCTTTTTCAGGTTCATCTTCAGTTCCTTGTGTTCATCTTCAGTTCTCGAATTCGTCTCTGTGTTCGTCTTGAATTCTTCGTGTTCGTCTTCAGTTCTTCGTGTTCGTCTTCAGTTCTTTGTGTTCGTCTTGAGGTCTTTATATTCTTCAGTCTTCTTCATTTTCATCTCAAATCCCTCATTGTATTCTTGAATCTTTGTAGTTTAAACCTTTAACTTCCAGCGCTTCCTTCTGCTTTCTGCATTTTGTTTATGAGAATCAGCCAACATATTCAGACCAGGAGAGAACATTTAGTCTAGAATTTAGAGTTTTTATCGTTAATAATCCAAATAAAGTTCAGTATTTCTTAAACCACAGAGCAGTCCAGCCGGGTTTTATGGAGCAAATGTCTATAGAAGATTTATTTTTTTCACCACATTCTTGTCAACATATTTTAAATATACAGAGTAAACAAACCTGATGTGGTTTCCTCAGTCGGAGTCTCCGTTGGCTTGACGTCTTGTTGTTCGGGTTCAGGTTCGCCGGTTTCTTTGGTTTTTAAAACTTTGGAGGACGAGAAGAAAGAATAATAACACAAAAATGACAACTATAACGTCTGAATGTCGACATGTTCCGGAGCGAATCATTTATAGTCTGATGGGTTCTCGGTTAACTAAAATAACGACCAAAGCTGCATCAGGTTTGTAGCTGATTGAACGTCGAACTTGCTCAAGTCAAGAATTTACCAAAAAAAAGTTTCTTTCATGTCGAAGTGAAAACAGATTCCTAGAAGGTAAAGTCAATTTTCCAGGACCTGTTGCTGAGAAACATCATGATGCCGTCACCACCGGCTTCACATCATGATGCTGCCACCACTGTGCTTCACATCATGATGCTGCCACCACCGTGCTTGACATCACGATGCTGTGATGTCTCACCATGACAATTTAAGTGTTCATATCTCTGCTACACATGATCCAATCTGCCCCAAATTTCATATCCTGGACAAGAGTCATTGACATTCCAAAAGCGAGTCATAGTCATAGCACCACCTACTGGTAACAGGAAGTTGTAGCCATTATATTTGAACGTACCATTGTCGGAAACTTTGTGATTTAATCCTTGACATTGGTCAGCTAAGTCTCAACTCTTTGACATATCTGTCACACTGGATATATCCCACACCTGTACAGGCCCCACATCCCGAGGACCCGTTCAACGATACTTGCAGCTTTAATTAATGTCTGTATATGTGCTTTTATTCTTAAGGTTGGAAAGAATGCAGAGTTTTTTAGATTTTGTACTTGTGATAACGAAAGTTTTTTTTTGTAAAAGTATGTCTGCTCAATTTAATCAGTCAAATTAAACAGAGGACTCGTTCAACGATACTTGCAGCTTTAATTATCATTTGTATTTGGCTGTGATTTTTATTCTTAAAGCTGGAAAGAATGCAGAAGGATTTTTAGATTTTTCTACTTTTGATAAACAAAGCTTTTCTAAAAGTATGTCACTTTAATAAGTCAAATAAAGCAGAGAAAATTCTTCACTAAAAGTTGCGTTTTATGACTATTACCTTACTAAAACTTTCCCACATTGATCATCCTGGATACTGTGAGTAAAACTGTGGCTTTGTGAAGCATCAGAGCTCGTTGGGAGTCAAACCCTGCCGTTGTCGGTGCCTTGCTTTACCAGCCTGACCAGCTCCCGGTGGGAAAGTGAAGCAGAGTGGAGCTGATATGAAGCCGCTGGTCAGGCTTTTGTTGGTGTAACTCGGTTTCAGGTGTTGTCTGATGCAGGGTCAGGTAAGGTGGACTCGCCCTCAGGTGGGAATTACCGGGTGGGAATGAGGTGAAACTGCTGTTCTCTCAGGTATCAGGTCAGACAACAGTAGGTCTGCCGTCACAAAGCCTTGCACTCACCTGTTCTGTCCTCAGGTGAATCTCCCAGGTTTGGTCTCGCTGCTTCTTTCAGTCCTGTTCAAATATAACCAGTAGGACAAAATAAACACAACAAGAAACACAACTGTAGCAATTCTCGATTATCTAGCAGTGATGTGGTTTCCAGATAAGTGTGACAGAGACTTCACAGAAAACAGTTTAATTTTAGATAAGACTGTGGAGGGAAATAAGAGCAGCGGAGGAAGCTGTGGTGGAGCGAGATATGACCGACACTCAGCGGAGTAAATTCTCTAAATGTTGATTCTACAGATCTCTGAGTAACAGAGGCGACAAAAAACACACAAATTTATCTTAACTCCGAAAACCCACCACTAGGTTTGAAAAGTTTGTTTTCTTTACAAGCAGAAAAAAGACCACCATTATGCTGCCACCGCCGTGCTTCACGCCATGATGCTGCCACCACCGTGCTGCACAACATGACAACTAAAAACTGAGAAATAACCATGTGTGACTGCGCTTCTGTCAAGAAAACTGTACATTTCATTAAAATCACTTTATTCTACACGTCTCATTTAAAAATCCACCAAAAATAAACTGTTGTGAAAACACTACCTGCAGTTCAACCTAAAAACTCTACAAACGTCTATCACATTGTGCTGAGGAGCTCAGAGGTTATGTTTATTTATTATTTTTACAGCATTTGAATACAATAGAAGAGTTTTCAGGTTGAACTGCAGGCAGTGTTTCCACAGAGAGACTGAGAGCAAAAAAAAAATCAGCATCACTAAAATAAAAGCAGCATGGCTCAGAAACAGTGGACAGAGGAGCTAGTTGTTGGAGATACATTCAGCATGGTGAAACATCTTTCTACAGTTGATGAGCAGAGACTGAAAACTGGACTAAAATTTGTCAAAAATGACTCAAAAATGGTCATTTTAAACTAATTTTGAGTCACTTTGAACTCGTTTAAGTCATTTTGGACAGTTTTTGAGTTATTTTGAGCAAATTTTGAGTCACTTTGGAACATTTTATGTCACTTTGGGTAAGTTTTAAATAATTTTGGACAATTTTGGACTGACGGGGACAATCCAACCCACTGGATGAATAAAATAAATGCAGCATGGCTTAAAAGCAATGAACATAGGAGCAAGTTGTTGGAGATACATTCAGCATGGTGAAACATCTTTCTACAGATGATGAGAAGAGACTCAGAACTGGACTAAAACATCTCCAAAATGAGTCAAAAGTGAGCAAATTTTGAGTGAATTTGGAAAATTTGTTACTTTGGATCAGTTTCAAGTCATTTTGGACAATAAAACCTATTGGATCACTAAAATAAATGCAGCATGGCTCAGAAACAGTGAACAGAGGGTGTTGTAAATGTAGCCTTCATTTTTGCCAGTGCTGGTAAAACCTATGGACATTTGGAAACATGCTGGACAAATTGATTCCAGGTTTATTTATCAGTTTTTGTAAAACAAAAAAGCAAAGAAGTTTTTGTTTCCATAAATCTGCAGGATTTTAGATTAAAAATGAACACAGTGAAAAAAAATGAGACAAGCAAAGAAAAAACAAAAAACACCCAGAGAGTTCATGTTTAGATGGAATTTTACTGATTATTTATCTATTCTAAGACCAGTCAAAGATCACAAATTATAGACTTTTTCATCCTTTATGATTAATAATAAATTCATGTGCTACTGCTAACTGCTACTAATTTTGGTTATCCGCAAAAAAAAAACAACTGTAAAACAAAGTCATGCAAATCAATAGCAGCTGCTATTTTAATGAATCATCTAAAAACTTGAGCGAAATTAGGGAAACTGCTGTCGAGTTGTTTCCATCATGGTATTTCATGAAAATCATTTTATTCTAAACGTCTAGCTTATATAAATGTGCCATTTGCATTAACAAGATTCTGTAAAATAAAAATTACAAAAAAAATGTTGCACTTCTCAGTTCAACTAAGAAGCTTTTTGTGACCCAGTGGTGAATTTACAGACTTTCTGGCTGAACTGCAGGCAGTGTTTATACAGAGCAGAGGGGAGGCGCTAAGGAAACTAATTAAAGATGTAAAAACGTATGGGAAGCCTCCATTTTTTAGTTGACAACACCCCCAAAAAAATTGAACAAATTCCCATTTTTTCATTTTTATGGAACAAAAAACACTCATGAACTGCTTCAAGTTCAACGTTCTTTAAAACTACTCTTTCTCTAAGCGACCAATCAGAGTCCTAGCACCGTTTGTGAGGTCATCGCTTCGCATCATGACGTCATTTCTTCTTCTCTCCGACGCTCCTCTCTCTCCTGATTGCCGCCATGTTTGCCGCCGTCGGAGTTTTCAGCTGCGAGACATTGGGTTTGGCGGCATTTTGTTGGAGCAGCCGCTGCCTGACCTCCTTCTCTCTGGACGCCTTCTCCAGCCTCTCCTTCACTGTTTGCTCCTTTTCCACCCTCTCTCTTTCCTTTGCCGTTTGCTCCTTTTCCATCCTCTCTCTTTCTTTTGCTGTTTGCTCCTTTTCCATCCTCTCTCTTTCCTTTGCCGTTTGTTCCTTTTCCATCCTCTCCCTTCTGGCCACCATTTCTCTCTCGGCTCTCTCTTTCTCCAATCTCTCCTGGGCGACTCTTGCTCTTTCCCTCTCTTCTGTCTCCTTTGCTGCTCTCTCCATCTTTTCATTCTCCATCTTCTCCTTTGCGATTCTTTCTCTTTCTTTGGCGATGTGTTCCCTCTCATGCCTTTCTTTCTCTGCTCTTTCTTTGGTGATCCTTTCCTTCTCAAGTCTTTCCCTTTCTAATCTTTCTTTCTCTGCTTTCTCTCGAGCCATCCTTTCTCTCTCCAGTCTTTCCCTTTCCAATCTTTCTTTTTCTGCTTTTATTTTGGTGACCCTTTCTCTCTCCAGTCTTTCCCTTTCCAATTTTTCTTTCTCTGCTTTTATTTTGGTGATCCTTTCTCTCTCCATTCTTTCCCTTTCCAATCTTTCTTTCTCTGCTCTTTCTTTAGCGATCCTTTCCTTCTCAAGTCTTTCCTTTTCTTTAGCGATGCGTTCCTTCTCAAGTCTTTCTTTCTCTGCTTTCTCTCTAGCCATCCTTTCTCTCTCCACTCTTTCCCTTTCCAGTCTTTCTTTCTCAGCCTTTAATTTGGCGAGTGTTTCTCTCTCCAGTCTTTCTTTCTCTGCTCGTTCTTTAGCGATTCGTTCTTTTTCTTGACGTTCCTTCTCTCTGGTGATTCTCTCCCTCTCCAATCTTTCTTTCTCAGCTCTCTCCCTCTCCAATCTTTCTTTCTCCGCCTTCTCTCGTTCTATTCGCTCCTTTTCTTTTGCGATTCTCTCCATCCTTTCCTTCTCCACCCGTTGTCTTTCCAGTCGTTCTCTTTCCTCCCTGGCAGCCTTTTCTTTAGCCAGCCTCTCCATCTCTTGTCTTTCCTTTTCTGCTTTCTCTCGAGCCAATCTCTCTTTCTCCGCCTTCTCCTTTTCCATCCTCTCCTCCTCCCTTTGCTCCTTTTCCATCCTCTCCTTCTCCCTTTGTTCCTTTTCCATCCTCTCTTTCTCCGCCTTCTCCTTTTCTATCCTTTCTTCCTCTGCCTTCTCCTTCTCCCTTTGCTGCTTTTCCATCCTCTCTTTCTCCGCCCTCTCCTTTTCCATCCTCTCCTTCTCCCTTTGCTCCTTTTCCATCCTTTCCTTCTCTCTTTGCTCCTTTTCCTTCCTTTCCTTCTCCCTTTGCTCCTTTTCCTTCCTTTCCTTCTCTCTTTGCTCCTTTTCCATCCTTTGCTTCTCTCTTTGCTCCTTTTCCATCCTTTCCTTCTCCCTTTGCTCCTTTTCCATTCCTTCCTTCTCCCTTTGCTCCTTTTCCATCCTTTCCTTCTCCTTTTGCTCCTTTTCCATCCTTTCCTTCTCTCTTTGCTCCCTTTCCATCCTCTCTGCCTCCTTCCTCCTCTCCTCCCTCAGCTTCTCCTTGGCGGCCTCCAGCGTTTTCATCTTCATCGTCCAGACCGCCTCCCTCTCCTCCTCCTCCTCCTCGGTGAGGAAGGCCCTGATCTCGGCCAGCGCAATGCGAGCGATCCTCTTGGCCTCCATCTTCTCATGGATCGTCCTCAGCTCAACCCTGAGAGCCGATCTGAGTTTGGCGCCTCGGACGGGACGCTCCGAGGCTGAAGGTCAAAGGTTTAAAGGTTTTAGCTCATCGCCAAAATCCGTTTAAGTACCGACACACAGCAGGCGAGGAGGTGTTAGGGGTGCAGGAGGTGCTCATCCACTCTTACACAGCAAAATCAAATGCTGCAAAAACTGGGAATCCTTGTGCATTTTTGCAGTTTCAAAACTGTAATAAATCAACTACATCTTTGATTAGTTCAGTTCTTTTATTTACAGACTGATACTCTGGTTCTTCAGCATGCCATTACCAATTGAAGAACCGCGTTCTTTGGGTACTTTAGGTCGTTCTTAAAAGCAAAGGTTATTAGTCTGTGAAGATCCTCAGTCATCCAGGTCATGGTGATCGTAGGAGCTTTGGTAAAAATCAACTGAATTTCTCTTGTAGGTTGAAGACGTTTCACCTTCATCCAAGAGGGTTCTTCAGTTCTAACTGACTAATGTGGAGTACCAGAATACAGAGAACATTACTATTCTGAAGAAGCCTCTTGGATGAAGGTGAAATGTCTTCAAGAATCTACAAGAGAAGTCCAGATGATTCTTACTGAAGCTGTGAAGATGTGACTATTATTTGGTTTGGTTACCAGCAATAGAGCTGCAACTAAGCATTGTTGTTCTATAAACATCAGAAAACCCTAATTAGCTTTTACTAGAAGGAACCCAGAAATGCTGCAAATTATTACATTTGACTTTCTTGATTAAAGATTAAATATCAAGTCCCGTTAGAAAAAATAGAACCAGGTGGGTCCGCAAAGAACAATATTAGAAAAATATTTTCGCTAAATCCCTTTGGAGCGCCTAAAGGAACCATTTATCTGATTGTTCTTTGAAGCACCTTGGGGGTTCCTTAAAGAGCCCGCTTAAGGTACAGTTCTTTGTGGAATTTAAAATAGTTCTTCAATGATATCATTGCAAAGTTGCCACCTTTGACTTCCAGACTATATATTTGTGGGTCTGTCCATCAGTTTCTGCTTGAACATCTGAGATTTGCATGAAATGCTCATAGCATAAAATATGGGCTTCAGCGTGATTCATCAAATACTTTCATAGATATTTTTTTTTGCTTTAAAAAAAAAAAAACTTTAAGTAAGTTTTTTCATACACAGAAATTTGAGGCTGTTTGAACAACAATATATCAGGAACCATTACAGATAAAAGCTTGAAACTTCCACAGTTATTTCCTATTATAGCATTAATTCAGTTACCATTTTAAAGATCTATAGCTTTTGATGAAAAACAAAACAAAGGTTCAACCCAATCAGAGATGGTGAAGCAGAAGTACCCTGATGATATGAGATGGAATTACACACGTTTACATAAAACCATTCAGTTAATCAATCCAAACTGAAAACTATGCACTTTTTCCATGCAGCCGGCAGGTTTGAGTACCTCGCGTCGTGTTCTTTCTATCAGCAGCTTCTCCTGCAGCCCCTTCTATCGACAAGAGGAAGAAACATCCCATCACACAAACAGCTCAGAGTCAAAATGGAGGAGGAGGACGCATTCGTATGTCCACGGCACATCAACACATTTAATACAAGATGATATCAAAAAGTTCTGAGACTGCTTTTGTAAAAGTCAGATTTAAATTGGCATCCGTCCCCATCAAGGTCGTCAGCTTGTGCAGTGATGCTCTGCTCCCAGTGCTCCTGCAACACTTGTAACGCCCTCTGGAAGTCCCGTTATCAGAAATGAGCACTGTACCTCCTCAAAAATGCCACTTCTCAACTAGAATTTCATTTTGGGGATGAGGGGGACGTTGTAGTGACCAAATCCGACTACTAGGGCGGGTGACGAGCGATGACCGTGCTGGTAACAATCACAGGAATGTTGAAGAAAACGCTGCATGACGCTCATTCTTCAGTCTTGGAGAATGCGACTATTTCACTGTTAAACTACTGCTGACATTATCCTGTACATGAAAGTCGGCTCAGTTTCATGCTGAATTTGATGTTCCTTCTTGATGCATGTTTGGGGGCCATGGTGACATTGCACTCACTTTGTGAGTTTTAGCATAAAAACAGATGTAATTAAGTGAACTACGTATCCGGCATAAATTTGTGTTGATGTTATACCCTTAAAATGCTGCTTTTAAGTGACGATACAAGAAGAAATGATTCAGCCAAGAGATGTTCCAGTTTGAAAGACCTCATAAGGAGGTTGTAGCGGTGACGGATTAATACGTCTTTCACCGAGATGATCAAAGTTTGTGTTTCATTCTGCGACTTAATGTTTGTTCTCACTCCATGCTTGGTTAAGTTTAGGAAAAAATCCTGGTTTTGGTTGAAATACACCCTTTCACAACATTAATCGCAGCTTTACAGGGAAAATTAGCTGAAAAGAAGCCGTAGTGACAACACCGGCTGAAAACATCTGGCACAACTCATTACATCTATGTGCGATGTTCACACGTTTTTCACAGGTCTTCTGGAGCATCGGAGCAGCAGAATGTGATGAGTCGGGTATCAACTTCCTGTCTGCTGCTCTGTTAGCGTTAACACTCGTCGACAGACTGTTTGGGTGGAAAACTCGCACCATCACACATGCTTTCAGATGCATTGGTAGTTTAAGAATCAGCGTCACACAGGGCCATGCATGAATGTAAACACAGCAACAGTACCTTTGTTTTTAGCCCTCTTCTTCACCTCTGTTCTGTCCTCTACAAGAAGCAGACACACCTGTCAGGTGAGCTACGAGCTGAGATACAACACACCAACACTCTGGTTGTACTTTACCTTTTCTCAGCCTGTCTCTCCTGAGAACACGATCTTTAAACTTCTTGTCATCTGAACCAACAGACAGGAAAGGAAGTCAATGAAAGCTGAAGACAGACAATGGAAAAGTCATCTACAGATATGGTTTTTTCAGGGCTGGTAGGGATAATTTTAACAGATATACACTACTTTTTATATCATAGCAGCATGTGATAGCAGAGACATGACTACAGTTCTTCATTATTAAGGATTACTGTCATTGAATATGTCCAATAGAAACAGGAACGATGTGGTCACATGATGCTACGATGCTCTGTTTACTAATAGATCGATTCATTGAGATTCATCAGTTTGCATCTTGCAGTACATCTACCACTGATCTCATCATTTCTTATCATTTTCCAGACACTGTGTTGGGGATTTGGTGGCTTCTTCCCATCTTAGCTGTTAGCATAGCGATAGCCACTGTGAAATTAGCTACTCTCCTGATTTGTTTGCGTCCCTGCTAAAGCGACGTATCTATCAGTTAGGATGGATTGTTAAAGTTAATGCGAGTCTAGAAAGATGTTACAGCGCTCCAGCTAGCGTTAGCCACATGCTAAGAGGCACAGAGACTCTCTTAGTGATCCCATTAGCCTAGCATTGTTGGCAAAATGGGTTCCAGATGCCAAATAAGAGTCCCAATCAGTTGACCCCTGCAATATGACAATTAAAATCATATTATGCTTACATTATCATATTACTAATGTCGCACAAAATTTCTGTCATGCTAAATTTACCGTTTAATTCGTCTTTAGCACAGTTATTATTGAATAAAAGTTATTAACACAACATCTACACTAAATAAAAACACTTAATACACCTGTAAACTGAGCTGCCCTGGATTTTTTCGTCACAATCAAATGTTGACCTCCTGTAAACTGCTTTTCCACGACTAAAAATGACGTCTAAAAGAACATAATTTACGAATTATGGGTTCTGGGAGTTGTTTTTACCTTTTGAAGAAGTGGAGTTTGTTGACATGCAGGCGCCACATGCGCACGGAAAAACAATTAATGCAATATTAACAACCAAGTTTTGGACTTCCAACCAACAAATGAATGCAATTGACTACGATACTGATGTTTAAAGTGCTCCCCTAGTTAACCCGCATGTCGTCCTGCAGGTCAAAATTGAGCCGTTTTTAAGTTTGAAAATATGGAAAAAAAAATATTTTCACAGTGAAACTTCTGATGTCCACATTTTCAACATTTTTGGGAAATCTTTGAACATTTTTTGGCGGAAAAAAAAAAATGTTAAAAATGTTTCTTAAGAACATTTTCAACATTTCACCGAAATTCGCTGGATTTTGGTTGATTTTTTGTGAATGTTCTTAAAGAAAATATTAGAAGCTTTACTGATGTATATGGATTCACTTTAGATATTTTCAGGATTTTTTTGGAAGATTTTTACTAACTTTTTGAAAATATTTATAAGAATTTTCTTGCCAAATTTGGGGAATTTAACAAAAAAAAAAAAACTCTTAAGGGAAACTTTTAAGAAATTATTAGAGTTTTCTTCCTGAAATTTGGCGAATTTTATTGCAGAATTTTTGGATTTTTTTCAGACAAGGAAACAATATTTTTTGGTGCCCGTAAATGAGGACAACAGGAGGGTTAAAAACAGTCCATGTAAGTGGATAAACTTTTGCAAATGTGACATTAGGACACTTTATTTTATGGTTTTTATGGTCACTTTTGTTTTCTGTTGCTGTAACCGATGGAGACTAGAAGCTTCTCTGTGCACAGCCGACCAGCTAGCATCTAGAGTAGCTAAAGACGGCAAACGAAGTGGTTTGGAGATGCTCTGAATTCAAATGAAGATCATTTCAAGTCTTATTTTGATGCAGATTTATACAGCAGCAGGAACATACAACAATTAAATGTATTTTGTCTGTAAAAAAAGTAGAATTTTAGCCAAATCTGCGCAGCTCTTGCCTGCTGTATGGAAAGATTTCTGCCACATAAACGAGGTAACAGGACTAATTAGTTTGACTGTTTAATGAAGCAGCACAAAGCTCCGTATGACGTGCTAAATAACGAGTGAATTTCATTCCAAAAAAAGAAAAAGGCTCCAAATGCTTCCCACTCCAAAAACCCCAAACAATAACAATCATATCAAGTCTTGTTTTTTAGCATTTCACATTTTTAAACAGAAGCACTTCCCAACAAAGTCAACAGAAACATTCTAGAATAATTCTTTCTTTGTAAATAGAGTTGTATTTAATAAGATCTGGTGAAAATAGCTGCATTTTTCACATCCAAAGCAGTACGTCAACAGTAGCTGAAGCTCAAAAAGGTCAAACCGGCAAAACTTAACGTGAGCATTAGTGGTTTACAGGCAGAAAAATGTAAGTGTTGTTAATATAAACAACTCGTTATCAAGTCACAGAACACAAAGGTGGAATGTAAAGAGTAAACACAACATCAGATACGACTGTTTTATCTGCTAAAATCTAACCCGCCTGCTGTTGTTCAGCTGTTGACGCTCATTTTCCACTCGGCGTCTCGGTTCATTTTACACTGTAAAGCCTGTGAGAGCGTTTAAAATCAGCCGACAGGACAAATATATCAGACAGCAGGCCCTAGCAGAGGTAGGATTGCACTGAAATTACATTTACAAAGAGGTCAAATCTAGTTTTTGTGGCTTAAAAATGTGCAGTTTAAGAATTTTAATCGATCAAATCACGATTACCAAAAGAAAAATAAAGCCTTCTGGCCTCTTACAGGTCATATTTTTGGATATCTAACCAACACATGATGGTAAAATGACTCTCGAAAAGCAAACAAAATTAGACCGTTTATAAAAATAAACCAAAAAAAAGTGAATACACACACCCTGCTACTACACATGCTGAAACGTGTCTCCCAGAAATGACATTTTTAGGGACTGTCGATTGATTGCCGTTGATAATTTAATCGATGAAAAACAGGTTAAGTAATAAAGCTAATGAATGTGCTGCAGATTAGTTGTAGTACCTGGGTCTTCCACCAGGTGGAGCCTCTCGCTGTATGAATGGGTGGAGTTACAGGTGACTTCGCTGACCGTCCAAAAGGGTCCACAAAACAAGCGCACCTCACAGATGAAATAAGGAAAGAGTGTCTGCCGGTTGTCTGGTTTACCTAGCTATCCACGTTTCATGCTAATGCTAAGCTGGGTTTTTCAGATGCTAACGCTGAGTGTTGTTAGCTGCTAGCCCCGCTAACCTTCAGGAGCAGCAGGACTCAACATTCAAAATGGTGATCAGATGCGAGTAAAAATATGTTTAAGGACGAATTACTGATTGTAAATGTACTGCAGATTAGTTGTAGTACCTGGTTCTTCCACCAGGTGGAGCCTCTTGCTGTATAAATAGGTGGAGTTACAGGTGAGTTTGCTGACTGCCCATAAGGGTCCACAAAACAAGCGCACCTCAGAGCAGCAAAAACCTTTTTAAAAACATGTCTGTCGGTTGTCTGGTTTAGCTAGGTAACAGAGGCTAATGCTAAGCTAGGTTTTTCAGATGTTAACTAAAACTGCATTATTTTTTAGAAAATTGTCATTTATCAGCACCAGAAACTGTAAAAACAGAAAAAGTTTCTATTTTCCGACACTCCTTGAACTGTTAAAATGCTGAATTAACCAAATCCAAGCCAAAAAAAAATCACAATTTTTAATTAAAATCACTTAAAAAAAAGTAGCCAAAAATAAAATGTTTGCTATTAAGAGATTCTGTAAAAACAAAAAAATTCGGTGGTCCGAGATGCAACCGTGAAGCCATTTATGACTCTGCTGTGATAGACAGTCAGGTGATAAAAATTCAGAGCATTTTAGGTTGAACTGCAGGCAGTGTTCACAGAGAGCAGAGAGGAGACTCTATAAAAACTAATTAAAAATGTAAACACCAAGAAAAACCTCATATTTGGATATAATTCACAGATTGTTTAACTATTTTAAGATTTGTACACGATAATAAATGATAGACCTTTAGATTGTTCCTTATTATTAATAATAACTTACTGTGTTTCTATCATGATATTTAATGAAAATCACCAAACCTAAAACCTAAATAAAGCTTTGATTTAACGTTCCTCATTTACATCAGTAATATAAAAAGCAGAGACGCTTGTAAGATAAGATAACATCTACTTTATTCATCCCGGAGGAAATTATTCATTATTATTTATATGTAAAACAGATTGTTAATCAGAGAGCTATGAGTTTTAGCTCGATGTCGACCCTCGGAAACACAAAACCCACTGGAAGAAAGAGAAAAAATGAACCATTATCAGCCAGAAACTGCACAAAAAAGAAGGAGGAGGAGAAGAAGAAGGAGGAGGAGGAGGTGAAGAGGGAGAATAAGGAGTAGAAGACGGAGGAGGAGGAGAAGGAGGAGGAGGAAAAGAAAGAGAAGGAGATGAACAAGGAGAAGAAGAAGAACAAGGAGAAGAAGGAGGAGAAGAAGGAGAAAGAGGAGGAGAAGAAGAAGAAGAAGGGGGAAAAGAAGGAGAAAAAGAATCAAAGGAGATGAAGAAGAAGAAGAAAATGGATGAGGAGGAGAAAAAGGCAAGAAAGTAGAAGAAAAAAGCAGAAGAAGAGTAAAAACGGAGGAATAATCACGTGCTATTGTGTCGTGAAACTGAACCAAACCTGAACTTTAAATTGTTCTACCTCCTTCCAGTTGTTTTATTCAACATGACAAAGATAAACTTCAGTGGAAACACAACCTGCAGTTCAACCTGGAAACTCAACACAGCATCCTTCCAGTCTGCCCAGTTTGGCCCTGCTGTGGGAACCAGTGACCGGCACCGTTCTCCTGAACTGGACTACAGGACGTCCCAGTCTGGGACCACCCTTCTGAGTCTACTGGTTGTGGAGGTCCAGAAGGACCCCATTAACCTCCCCGTCGTCCTCCTCCTCCTCCTCTCCTCGCTCTACGGGCGAGGACACTACGTCATGGAGGAAGGTGAAGAAGCCATAGATCCAATCAGAGCCCTCCTCCGCTAAAATATTCAGAACCTCCTCCAGCGACTCGGCGTTGGCGCTGCCGCCGCCATCTTTGGAGAGGCCTGATGACGGAGAGAGGAGACAGACGACGGGATGGACAGGAGGGAGGACAGGAGGGAGGAAGGCTGGGAAGGAGAGGAGGAGGAGATGGAGGAGAACCGCAACAAAAAAAAACAGGGCAGAAAATAAAGGATAATGATGCGAGACAAGAAGAGAGACAGTGAGTTAAAGAAGAACCACAGACATTAAACACTCTACACCTACTCGCTGTGCATGTTTAGAAGTATCGCATTGGAAAAGTCCCGGAAACTGTTAGAAAACATCTGAAAACAGCGTTTCTCCACAGTTTCTTCTAGATCTTAAGCCTCCAGACTACGACTAGTTCAGTGGTTCTCCACTCGCAAAGTTTTCACCAAAACTGATGCAAAGTATCGCATTAAAAAAGATAAATGGAAACAGTAAAACTTTTTAAAAACGTCCTCAAATGTTTGCAGGTAGTTTCTGACTTCTTCTAGAAAGAGTTAATAATTTATGGAAGCTACCAACAGTTTTCATGAATAAATTCTAACATAGTGAAGGTTTAAATGACATGAAGCATTTCTTCTTCTAGGGAAGAAGAAGAAAAACCAAAAGCAAAAGGAGATGGAGGAGGAGAAGAAGCAAAAGACAACGAAGAAGGAAAAGAAGACAAGGGAGGAGAAGTAGAAGAAAAAGCAGAAGAAGAAGAAGAAGAAAGGCTGTGCAGAGGACTGTGGGTCAGAAAAGCTCCAAACTACAAACTCCTGGGTATATCTGCTAAAATACTGAGAAATACTGGATCATTTTCTGGCATCGAACGCACCCCTGATTGGTCTGATTGATACTAGTCTCTATTAACTCCTTCAGAGGAGTCATAGTGTCTTGGTGCTCATTTATAGATAAGATGGAAATTCTTCAATACAAACGGAAGAAGATGACCAAAAAAAATTGAGATAAATGGTGAAAGATTCTGGAAACTACAGGAAACTGACTGCCGTAGCTGAAACGGCTACAAAACATCTGAAAATGGTGTTTCTCCGCAGTTACGTTGCTTCGTATCCATGTTTTTAAACACAGAATATGACTAGATCACAAACCCGAGAGCTATTGTGATAAAATTCACGAAGACAGTCACAAATATCAACAAAGTTTTCTCCAGTAATGGCGGCAGCTTAATGTACAAGTCTAGTCTGGTAGGCTAGTACTATCAGTGCTAATGTGGAAGGTTCAAGCAGTTAAGAGGAGAAATTAGACCAAAAAACATCTGAAATGCACTCATGTCCGACATGTTTCGACAAGCTGTTAGCATCTCCACAAAGTCACGATTACCATCCTGAAAACAGACGACCTCTAGTGTCGGATTGATCTGAGTGCGCTCAGTAGCTGCTTCATGTTAGTGATTAAACCTGAGGCTCTGGGATCAACTGGAAACCACATCAGCAAACTGGGAAATCAAAGTGGACTTGCCGAGCAGAACTTTAGCATCCTCCACGTCAAAGTCTCCGTCTCCATCGGTGTCGTAGGCCGTCAGTTTACCTGGAGGAGGAAGAGGAGGAGGTGAAGGCCAAACTGGGAAAAAACTGTTCTTAATACCACATTTTTAGTGTATTATTTTTAGCTAACTGTACGGATGTCACTCTAACACTGTGGTCCAGGAACTCCTTCAGATGAATCATAGGAGTCTTGGTGGCCTCCCTCTCTAGTCTCTTTCTCCTTCAGAGTAGTCATAGGAGTCTTGGTGGCCTCCCTCTCTAGTCTCTTTCTCCTTCAGAGTAGTCATAGGAGTCTTGGTGGCCTCCCTCTCTAGTCTCTTTCTCCTTCAGAGTACTCATAGGAGTCTTGGTGGCCTCCCTCTCTAGTCTCTTTCTCTTTCAGAGGAGTCATAGGAGTCTTGGTGGCCTCCCTCTCTAGCCTCTTTCTCCTTCAGAGGAGTCATAGGAGTCTTGGTGGCCTCCCTCTCTAGTCCCTTTCTCCTTCAGATGAATCATAGGAGTCTTGGTGGCCTCCCTCTCTAGTCTCTTTCTCCTTCAGAGGAGTCATAGGAGTCTTGGTGGCCTCCCTCTCTCGTCTCTTTCTCCTTCAGAGGAGTCATAAGAGTCTTGGTGGCCTCTCTCTCTAGTCTCTTTCTCCTTCAGAGGAGTCATAGGAGTCTTGGTGGCCTCCCTCTCTAGTCTCTCAGGTCTTGAGGACGTCCTGCTCTAGTCAGATTTATTCATGTTCCATCTTCCTTCCATTTCTTAATGATGGATTTAACTGGACTCCAGGAGATCTTCAGGAACTTTAAATGTTCTTGTATCGTCCTGACTGATACTTTTCAACAACCTTTCCTCAGAGTTTCTAGGAGGGTTATTTGGTCTTCATGGTGTAGTTCTATCCAGGAGGACTGATCCATGTAGAGACCTCATCTCACTCTAACATTGTGAAATAGAAACTGGTTGTAAGTGGACTCCCGCTGTTCTCTACCCACCAACAGCCCTTCCACAGTGCTTAGCATTGATCATGTGAGGACAGAATGGTTCCTGTCAGTTTGACATGCAGCACTGTCAGAGAGCATGAAGCACGACATAACTCTGTAAAAATAGTGACAGTAAACAGAAGAGGAAGGATGTGGTGATGGTGTCGGTCAGACGGCAGCAGTAAGGACTGCAACTACCACCACTTCACAATCCGAGTCCAGCCAATCAGAAATCACCTCATAACTATCACTTTGTCTGGTCCATAGTTGCCTAGAATAATAGAAGTTAACTGGATTTTTATGATTTACAACTGGGTAAATTACTGTAAGGATAGAGGAGACAGGTTTTCTTTCAGTAGTGGTTTTTACAGTCAAACTTGTCTGTCTTATTTAACCTTCTGAACTCCAAGAGGCAGCTTCTGGGAGTTTCTTTCCTCATATTTTTACTCACTATGGTTCATTTTTCACTTCAATCTAAAGTCCCGTATCTCTATGGAAAAAGAACAACCATATCTAGTAGGAGAGAAAACTCAGAAATGTGCTTTTTTCGCATTTTTACAAAACAAAATAAACAAAAAAAGTTCAATTTCTTTGATTAAAATGAATAAAAATGTACAAAAAACTCAAGGGTCCACATGTGAAACTAATACTGGGAAGAAAGGTGGTGCAACCTCTATGACTCCTTCAGAGGAGTCATAGGAGTCTTGGTGGCCTCCCTCACTAGTCTCTTAGTTCTTGTAGAGTTTTAATCCCTAACATGTCAATAACTCAGGTAAAATCACACCATAAATGTCCTTTTCAGGTCTGAACCCCTAAATTTTGTTGAGTCTCTTTTGCAACATCAGTCAGAGTCTTTTTTACTGGAAGGCGGTTTGACTCAATGGCTGTCTTTAATATTTTTAATCTGCTGTAAGAAAAGCATCGACATGACTACCAAACAATTTTATCATCTTTATATTGCATGTTAGGCATATTATCTGTCAGTTTTAATTTGATTTAATTTGATTGTTACAACATGTGTATTACTGAAATTAACATTGTAATTTATTTTCAAAAGACAGTAAATAGTAAGTAAATAGTAAGTAAATATATCACAGATCAGTTGTAGTACCTGGTTGTTCCACCAGGTGGAGCCTCTTACCATTTAATACTGTAGACCAGGGGTCACCAACTATATTTGTCAGAGGGCTAGAATTTTACCAGACAGTCACCTTGGGGGCCGGACCCTCAAACAAAAATTAAATAAAAATCTAATTTTGGCATAACTTTATTATTTGATGTTTATTGTTTATATTTTTTCCATTTCATTACAAAACTGAAGACATTTTTAGCCTTTATGAGTCAGGCTCCTATCACCTATACCACAGTCAACCACCAGGAGTGATAGAGATATTTTGCCTCAACTCAATTAAGTCAACTTTATTTATAGAGCACTTGAAAAACAAACACCGCGGAAGTGAAAGGAAAAGGTCTCTTAACACAGGTAAAATGTCACTCTCAAAGGCCATGAAAGGAAAAGTTGATGTGGAAAACAGATCCTTTATAATGACTGGACTGAAAAGTAGGCATTTATCCTGCCAACCTTCCGAAATGCGTCACCTGTATGCCTCATTTGCAACGAAACTGTTGCTGTTGCAAAAGAATATAATCTGCGCCGTTGCCACAACACTAAACATACAAATTTCAAGGATTCATATCCTGAGCAGTCAGAGGCCCGTCAGAGAAAAATGGCCACATTGAAATCTGCCTGCACCCGTGCAAATGGCATTATTACTCGAACTTTAACTGATCAAGAGAGAGTAAGGTGTGCATCTCTGCAGGCTGCCTGGGTGCTTTGCAAACATAACCGGCCTTTCACGGAAAGTGAGCTTTTAAAGGAGAGCACGGTCACCGTTCTGGAGGAACGGTGCCCCCGACAAATCCATGGACAGAGTTATTGCATCTGTCAAACAAATGCCTCTCTCTGCTTCAACTGCTGCACGTCGTGTCCACGTCTTGGCAGAGCATGTCCAGCCAGCTGTCATTGACGGGATCAAGGAAGCCAAATACATTTCACTGGCTATTGATGAGTCCACTGACAACACGGATATTTCACAGTTGTGCGTTTTTGTCAGATACTTTGATGGCAAAGATTTCCGAGAGGAGCTGCTGGCATTGCTTCCGCTGGAGGACAACACCACTGCTGACATCATCTTTGGAAAACTGGAGGATTTTTTTAAAAACCATGGATTGTCCCTGGATGAAATCAACCTGACAGTGACAGATGGTGCACCTGCCATGATTGGCAAAAACAAGGGTCTGGTGAGCAGAATAAAGACTGTCGCTCCTAAAACTAACGCACTTCACTGTATTATCCATCAAAGCGTGCTGTGTGCAAAGCTAAGCGGGGAGCTCAAAGAGGTGATGGAGAAAACAATGAAAATTATTAACCACATCAGAGGAAATTCAAGCACGCAGCAAATTTGTGCTGGAATCCCAGGCTTCTCATGATGACCTGTTACTCCACAATGACGTGGGCTGACTCAGTAAGGGCAAAGCACTGCAGCGCTTCGTTGAACTCCGTGCCCAAGTTGTGGATTTTTTGAAACAAAGTAAATCAAAAGCGGCAGCTGACCATCTCCGCATCATGCAAGACAGAGAATAGATGTGCAACGTTGCGTTTTTAACAGACATTTTCTCCCATTTGAATACACTTAATCTCCAGCTGCAAGGAAAAGAAAAATCAGTGGTGGATTTGGTGGAAAAACTTGATGCCTTTGGGAACAAACTTGATCTGTTCCATGCAGATTTGTTGTCAGAGAGGCTGCTGCACTTCAACACACTGAAGATGGTGGGAGAAAGCAACGTAACTCTCCGTGGTGCTGAAAGCCTGAGCACATTCTGGCTGTCTTGTCCCGAGGACTATGGCACATTGAAGACGCTGGCTATGTATGTGCTCACCATGTTGGGTTCAACCTACACCTGCGAGGCTGCGTTCTCCAAGATCAACTCGATAAAAACACACGAGAGGAACCAACTGTCAAACCAGTCTTTGGAGGACTGTTTGCACATAAGTCTGACAGCAGGCCAAGCCTGATGTGGAAAAGTTGGTGTCAGAGGGGAAATGTAACTTCAGCCATTAAGCAGTGTGAGGAGCCCATTTCAGCCTTGTGATGTGAAATCGCTATAGCCCACTTAACGTTTTATTTGATGTGCCAACATTATTTGTGACCTGTTTTGTTCTGGTACCAGGTTAGTATTTATTTACCATGCTATTTTAAGTTATGCCAGTTGGTTTTTCCTCCTTTTTTTGTCCTGAGAAGTCTACTAGTTTGAAGCTTGTTGTTGAGACTTTGAAATAAAAACCAAATGTTAAGTAAGGGCATGAGGAAATGTTATGTTAAAAAAAAAAAAGAACTGTGTGAAACAATAAATGTTAAACAGTGCAGCGAGTCTGTCCTCATTTCGGAATGTAGCCTAAATAGAGTCATAAATGGTGGGGATTACTGATAGTTAAGAGTCTCAGTTATTGTTGTTTTTAGTTGCTTTAATAGTGTGGACCACATGATATTTTCTTTGATCCCCCTCCAATTTTGGAATCCAGTCGTGGGCCGGATTGGACGGTTCGGCGGCCTGGATTCGGCCCGTGGGCCGCCAGTTGATGATCACTGCTGTAGAGACTAGATGAGATGGTGACTTGGACTACTTATTTCCGTTGTGTCATGTTTGATTTTTTTATCGTTGCGGATGAATAACCTCTTTTTTGGTTTGTGTAGTCACAGCAATGTGGGGGATTAGCTAGCAACGGGCACCATGACAGAGACTTCTGGAGCAGTTAATGACTTCCAGCCAGTGAGCTAGCTTAGCAAACATGTCTACCGGGATGCTAATTCTGTAGTTGTCAATGCAGTCGATATAATCTTACAGTGAACCCAAGAGTCAAGGCTTAAAAGATGCTTCATTAGCATTAGCATTAGTGTCTATGATTCGTTTTAACAACTGATTATTGATCGATAAACTGGACAGTGATTAATTGTTTCCAAGTTGTGTTCCAAGGGCAACTTGTTTTTTGGTGAAGCTTTCATAGAGACCTGTGAAATAAAGTGATTCTGACAAAATACCTTGTTTTTTAGGATTTTCTTTGGCTACAATTCCAGACAGAACCACATGACTGTACAGTTTCTAGCCGATTAACGGAGTGATTTTTTATAAAAGACAATGTGCCTTCCACACCTGTCATCAGGTTTTGGGGTTCAGAGGGTTAAAAGCTGCCTTCAGTTTAAGTTCTGTGAACAAAAACTCGACTCATTCTGAGGTTTGTTCTAAAGCAGGATCTTTGGCTATAAATATCATTAGCGTGAAGCTAGTGGTTAGCTCTGCTAACTTTAAAGGAAGCACTGTCATTATTATTATGCTTTCAGTTTGTCTGTGGTCTTTGTTCACAGACTTTAACCTTAGATTTGTCTCGTTCTACCTGAAACAAGTGGCTCTGGTGGAGACACAGTGGAAAATGATGGATGGAGTGACACTACCAGACAATGAATCTGGGCATCATACCTTGTAAAACTTCAGAAAAGTTCATACGAAACTCCTTAGCTCTGGCTGCACGCAGAGGCGACACAAAGAGAGGAAGAAGAGGAAGACACAGAGGCCATGAGAGGTTAAAGTCTGGATTAGCGCAGAGCAAATACAGAACACAAGCACAAAGTGAATATTTAGAAAAACATACAATCTGTTGGTCATTTAAACAGGAAATCAAATGTTCAGATGAACGACTACCACAGTCATCAGTGCTTTTCTCATTTACAGAATACTGTTTTGTGTTTACGACTGTAAAAAGAAAAAAAACATACAAAAACAAAACAAAGCTGAAAAAAATCTGGTAGCAAAGGTGCCGGAAAAAGTACTTGTTTTTGTACTGGTTTTATACTGGTTTTGGTCTGGTTTTGGACTTGGTTTGGAGATGTTCTGGACAGGTCTAAGATTTGTTTTTAGACTGGTCTTGGACTGGTTTTGTATTGGCTTTGGACTTGGTTTTAGACTGGTTTTTGACTTGATAATGGACTGGTTTTAGACTGGTTTTGACTTTGTTTTAGACTGCTTTTGGTCTGGTTTTACCTTGATTTTGTACTTGGTCTTGGACTTGGTTTCGACTCAGTGTCAGACTGGTTTTGGACTTTGTTATAGACTGGTTTTAGATTGGTTTCGACTTGGTTTTAGACTAGTTTTGATCTGTTTAGAGACTAGTTTTGGACTTCGTTTTGGACTTAGTTTGAAGTTGTTCTGGACTGGAGTAAGATATGTTTTTAGACTGGTCTTGTACTGGTTTTGGACTTAGTTTGAAGTTGTTCTGGACTGGAGTAAGATTTGTTTTTAGACTGGTCTTGTACTGGTTTTGGACTTGTTTTAGACTTGGTTATGGACTAGTTTTGGACTGGTTTCGACTTGGTTTTAGACTGGTTTTGGACTTGGTTATGGACTAGTTTTGGTCTGTTTAGGGACTGGTTTTGGACTTGCATATAGACTGGTTTAGTACTGGCTTTGGACTGGTTTAACATTTGCTTTTGGTCTGATTTTGTGTTAATTTTGTACTGGTTTTGGACTTGGTTATGGACTGGTTTTAGACTGGTTTTGGACTTGTTTTGGACTTGTTATTAGACTGGTTTCGACTTGGTTTTAGACTGGTTTTAGACTTCATTATGGAATTGGTTATGGACTGGTTTTAGACTGGTTTTGGTCTGGTTAGGGACTGGTTTTGGACTTGGTTTGGAGTTGTTCTGGACTAGTCTAAGATTTGTTTTCAGACTGGTTTTGTTCTGGTTTTCGTACATTAGAAAACCGTGGAATACTGTCTAGAAAACCGTACACAGTAGAACAGAGTAAAAGGACAGATTAGTGTATTTCTAACTATATACTGTGTAAATCAAGGGAAGTTTCACAGTACTGTACTTCTGGATGTCTGTCTGAGAGGAAGACGTTATGAAAGCTCTGGTAACAACCACATGCAGACATGGGTTTAACTTTTTGTTTCACTGTGTGTCTGTGTGATTGTGTGTTTCTGCATGTGTGTTTGTGTGTGAGAACCAAACCAGGCTGTCGGTGGGAAACAAAAACTTGGCCAACAAATGCGACAACGCAACGTTAAATGTTTCACTACTACAGGAAACGTTGCATTTATTCTCCTGAAGCCGACAGACATGCGGTCCATCGGTTGTTGTCTATTGTTGGAGCCCCAATTTTGCACATCCACAGGTTTATATGGCTATTTAAGGGGTCTGCGACAGTATACTTAGATGCTTTAATGTACAAAAACACATTATTTTTTTGGAATTGACCAACTTATCTTGTTTGTTTTGTCTGCCGGCAAAAACTCTAACCTTGACATGCCACACTTACCACTTTTTGTTTTCTACTGATGTTAGAACCCTAAAGAGACTGAGTTTTAGTAGAAACATGGATCCATCCATACATATACACTGACAGGACCTTTCTGGGGACACAACACCAGCCTCATTTGAAAGGTTTGCACATTTTCCAATTTTCATGGGCCATAAATTTGTCACAAAATTTGTCCTAACAACTCATAAAATCACCCCAAATGAAACAGAAATTATCTAAAATGACTCAAAAGTTGTCCAGATGGACTCATGTTGGCATTTTTTGTCAAAATATCTAAAAACTGGAACCTTGTCTGGTCAAATTTTCCACACATCAGAATCTACTGATGTTAGAGCCTCAAAAGTTGGTGAAATCTCAACCAAAGACTGTATTTTAGTAGAAATATGGATCCATCCAGATATATACACTTACAGGAACTTTATGGAGACACTAGACCAACGTGGGTTGAGAATACTGCACATTCTCTCATTTTTAGGTGAAAATACTTCGTTAAAGCCTCTACAAAATGACACAAAATTTGTGAAAATAACTCAAAAATTGTTCAAAATCAATCAAAATGACTAAAAAATGCCCCAAGTTATCAAACAAAAGTCCATAATGACACCAAAACGTGTCCAGATGCACTAATGTTGACATTTTTACATGTGAAAATAACAAAACTGGAAAATTGTCGTCACATTTTCCACACATCAGATTCTACTGATGTTAGAGGCTCAACAGTTGGTGAAATGTCGACCAAAGACTGTATTTTAGTAGAAATATGGATCCATCTATATATATACACTTACAGGAACTTTATGGAGACACAATACCAGCCTGAGTTGTACATTTTGCCACTTTTTTTTTCATTTTAAGTGTCAAAAATAAAGAGTTTATCCTCTACTAGAGAGATCAAATCATTTAAAACTGCTGGAAACTATTTTTTTGAGTCCAAAATGGCTCAAAAGTTGAGAATAATTACACAAAATCTGAATTAAACAACTCAAAAATAAAACAGAACTGGTCAATGTCATAATGATGTTTCTTACCGATGACGCTGTCGTAGTCCACGATGTCGAAGTAGACCACGGCCACCGAGCTCCAGACTCCCAGCAGAGCCAGAACCACAAACCAGGTGAACATGGAGAACTTTGGACCTCCTCCTGCGTCTCCTCCACCTCCTTCTGTCCTCTTCCCATTCTTACTTTCCACCGGCGTAGTCCTCCCCTCTGAAGGAATAAATGGCAGTTATCCCTCTTGTATAGGGGCGAGATGTTCTTCATCTACGATACTTCCTGGTTTAGATATGTCTTTACTTCTAAAACTCCCTCAACAAACTATTAAACTCTCTTTAAAACTAGAGAATCAAAAACTAGGGCTGAACGATCTGGGAAAAATATCTAATTTGTTCGACACTTAAACATTAGATTCTACTGATGTTAGAGCCTCAAAAGTTGGTGAAATGTCAACCAAAGACTGTATTTTAGTAGAAATATGGATCCATCCATCTACAGACACTTACAGGAACTTTATGGAGAGACTAGACCAGCCTTGATTAAAAAATGTTGAACTTTATCCCATTTTCAGGTTCAGATAAATCGAATGTAAACCGACTATTCAGACAAAACAGGACATCTGACATCTTTCTGAAACAACAGATCAATATCTTTCACTTTATTCTGATATTTTAAAGACCGTTACTATTCATTTGGTAACATTATTCAGTTACAAAATGCTCCAAGAGAAGACAGGGAGACTTTCAGACTGGTTTTGGACTGGTTTTGGATACTGTTTTGGACTTTATCATGGACTGGTACAGGACTTGGTTTTAGATTGATTCTGGAGTTTTGTACTGGTTAAAAAGCTGGTTCTAGACTGATTTTGTACTGGTTTCCACTCGGTTTTGGACTTGGTTTGGAGTTGTTCTGGACTGGTCTAAGATTTGTTTCTAGACTGGTTTTGTACTGGTTTTGGACTTAGTTTTGTACTGGTTTAACATTTGCTCTTAGTCTGGTTTTTGTCTGGTTTTGGGGTCTGGTTAGGAACTGGTTTTGAACTTGGTTTTGTACTGGTTTAACATTTCCTTTTTGGTCTGGTTTTGGACTGACTTTGGACTTGGTAAAGGATTGGTTTCATCATTTGCTCTTGGTCTGGTTCTGGTCTGGTTTTTTGTACTGATTTCTGTCTTTGTTGTATAAAAACACGTGGGAACCTTTGATTTCTATAATAAAGAATCGGAGCAGCTGAAAGGGCAGGCTGACCAGGAATAGAGCGAAGAGTCAACACGACCCCGACACAGAGGGAGGCGACAGAAATAACTGCAGCTAATGACAACAGCTGTCCTCTTAGGGAAGCTAACTGTGCTAATGCTAATGAATAGAGCGGCTGCATAAACAGCTCAGAGTTGCTTCGACTCACTCCAAGAGTCTCTGAGAGCAATAAATGCTGGACAAAGCCTTCTGTGATTACCGGCGACTGGAAAGAGGTCCTTAATGGCAGTTACACAACCGTTAATGCAAAAACCACAAAGACTGAAGAGCTGTTTAATTAACAGTCTCCGGCATTAGGGTGAATTTTTATGCACCAGTTTGTGCATTTTTTTAAATTAGTTTTGAGTGGAAATGTCTCATTTATAAAAAAGGAAATTAAAAAATAAACTGCTCCCACCACTCAATTAAAAGCAACTTGATATTTTGTGTAATTTAAATTCAAATTTCTGCATTACTTGAATTAAATGTTCTGTCTTTGGTGACTTTTAAATAAAACAAACGTGTGTTTAAAATGCAGGGACGACTCGACACTCCACAATGCAAGATTTTACGAAACACCCACGTAAAATCTAAACAAGTCATAAAAACACCCAAAAAACCTCCATAAACCTAAACCAGGGGTGTCCAACATGCGGCCCATGGGCCAAAAGTGGTCCTCCAGAGGGTCCAATCTGGCCCTCAAAGTGTAAAAATTACAGAGAAGACATTAACTGCAGATTGTAAATTAGTAAAACTATGAATTTAAAATAATTTCTAGACCATGACAAGTTGTTTTGATCCTAAAGTAAAATACTAGATTGTTCATTGTTCTTTTGGCGTTTTGTGTGTCATGTTTGTAATATTTTGTCATGTTTGTCTTTTTTGTCTGACTTTTGTAGTTTGTCTCATGTTTTTGTAATTTTGTGTCTCGTTTTTGTGTCTCCTTTTTTAAATATTTTGTCTTATTTTTGTTGTGTTTTGTAATAAAGTAAAATCCTCTATGGTTCAGTTCCAGATGACTAAATGTTGTGTTCCTTTGTCAACACTGATCTGGAAGTTGTAATGTGGAAATGATAAACTGAGGCTGAATGTTGCTGAAACTGAACTTATTTTTCTTGATAAATTTCATGTTGTTCATGATGTTTTGCAAAAAGGTAATTCCTTAAATGTGAACATTTTTGGCACTAAAACACAGGAACCATTAGGAGTTGTGGTTATTTCTAGGTTATTATGCTGTGGTTTTACTGGTCACTGAAGATCAAACTGGGCTGAATGTAGAACCTGAACTAAGATGAGTTTGACACGTCTGACCTAAACCACGCCGTGCAACATCTCACTTTTCTCTGGATTCCTTTGAAACTTTGAAAACATGCTACAAGGTCAAACCAGCTAAATAAAAACCCTACACCAATCCATGCCAATCCATGCCACACCACACCCTCCTACCTGCCTCCTGGACCACCGACTGCACCTCCTCCTGCAGCCGGGAGACGTCCTCCTCCTCCTCAACTCCTCCTAGATGAGCCAAACCAGGCCAGATCAGAGCCAAATCCAAACCCAACACCTGAGTCCTGCCTGCCGGTCCTACCTGTCTTCTCCTGCTGCTCTATCAGCGTCTCCTCCTCTTCTTCACTATACACCACCTCCTCCACAACCTCCTCCTCCTCGGCATGGATCTCCTCTACAGGAGCTGCAGAGGAGGAGGACGAGGAGTAGGAGGCGCCGTAGCGGCTGTAGCGCTGCATGGAGCGTCACAGCTGAGCCCAGAAACCAGCAAAAACCATCAATAAGACGCAGAAATGTTGGTTTAAAGATGAAGAAAAAACAAAGCAAGGCAAGTTTCAAGAAGCAGAAACTGAAAATATGTCAAAGTAAAAATATTTAAAGCTTCTCCAGAAGATTCCTTCAGGTAAACCGCAGCTTGAACACGACAAGTAATAAATAACAAACAACTACTGCTGATTATGGATCATCCAAACAGATTAAAAAGTCCTGCAGGAGGTGTTCTGAATGTGACGGAGCCGAGCAGCAGAAGCCAGCAGTTCCTCCTCTTCCTCCTCCTCTTCCTCCCTGATTGTGTCGGCCTCCAGAACCCGATCCACTCTATTCTTAGAGCCGACAAACCCTGAGTCTGCATCAGATGCCAGAGAGGACAGAACAGTCCAACAGATAACCTTGATGCTTGTTTGTTGGCGGTCACACTGCCATTAAAGGGACAGGAAGGGTCCGGTTCTACCGCAGAAACTCGGTTCTGGAGGTCCACATCTGGAGGCCCAGTCATTCCTGATGCTGCGTTTGGCTGTTCACGTTCAAAGTAGCACAAATAGTTGAGTATTAAATGAAAAAAGTGCTGAGCAAGAAGTTCACACCAACATGTTTTAACAGGGGCTTGTCATTTTGTGTCTCATTTTTCTGATATTTTGTCTTGTCTTTGTTGTTTTTTGTCTTTTCTTGTCGTGTTGATCTTGAAGTAAAATCCTCTATGGTTCAGTTCCAGGTGACTAAATGTTGTGTTCCTTTGTCAACACTCTGTGATCTGGAAGTTGTAATGTGGAAATGATAAACTGAGGCTGAATGTTGCTGAAACTGAATTTATTTTTCTTGATAAATTTCATGTTGTTCATGATGTTTTGCAAAAAGGTAATTCCTTAATTGTGAGCTGTTTTGCACTAAAACAAAGGAAAGATTTAGCATTGTGTTTATTTATAGGTTATTATGCTGTGATTTTACTGGTCCAGATCACTGGATATCAAACTGGACTGAATGTGGAACCTGAACTAGGATGAGTTTGACATCCCTGATCCAACAGAAGCAATAATAATGTTGTACTAATTAATGATGATGATGGAGCTGTTTAAACCTCATATATCATCCTGGAAGCTTCATGTCAGACTCATAAATATGTAAATATTGTCAGTAAAGTGCGCTTATGAGAGTTTAACTTAAACACAGCAGCATGAAGCTTTAACTGCTGCCTGGTAAAAAGTTATTAGCTCGTTAGCTGCTGCTAGCAGGCTAGTACACACAGCTAGGTTAGCTTAGCTTAGCCTCATCTACAGGGTCACTTTCATGCTGATGCTGGAGGAACAAGCTAGCAGAGCATCCTTCAAATTCAGACTCATCAGTCTGGTTAAACTGGACAGCTCAAACCAGCAATATTCTGGATATTTACACAGCTAGCAAAAAAAAAAAGCTAAACTAGCCCCGTTTTCATCACAGCGACACTCAGACCAGACTCCATTTCAAATTTCTGCCAGTTTAGCATCCTGTTGTATAACAGCGGTTGAAACACTTAGGAAACCCGTCATCACAACATTTACATGAACACACAAATAAACACACAGTTCGACATCGGTCAAAGGCACAA
Organism: Amphiprion ocellaris; assembly: GCF_022539595.1. NCBI lineage: Eukaryota > Metazoa > Chordata > Actinopteri > Pomacentridae > Amphiprion > Amphiprion ocellaris. Next base: position 27,437,417 of record NC_072787.1, read on the forward strand.
ATTGTGTTTATTTTGTTAAAACTATGAGTTCTACTGCGGGTTAACTCGGCTACCAGACGCCCCGCAGGACGCGCTTTCTGCCCAGAGAGGACCGTGGGAACCACCGGCAAAACAACCGCGGAGGCTGCAATTTGTGTCGATGTCGTGTTGGTGTGTCAGCCGCATTGAAGACTGAACCTTAACGATTCCCGAGACGTTCACGGTTTTTCCTCTAACGCCCGTTAACATTTGCCGACACGGAAACAACTTTAAACGTCGGGTTTTGAAACGGAGATTTGTACGGGAGACACGGAGGCGCGTCCCGGGCTCGGGGAATCCAGACAGAAAGGGGCACTGACCTTTCCTGGAGTGGCTTTTGGGATTCTTTCTCTGCGCCATGGCTTCGTAGATCCTCAGATGTGGGGTTTCCAGCTAAGCAGCTACGAGCTAATACGCTAAATTAGCCGCTAACATGAGCGAAGCGATGTTTCAGGTCAGATGAAGAAGTTCACCAAAAATCACGTCCTCACTTGGATACCAGAAAGCCAAAGTCCATAGTAACCGTGATTGCCCTCTGGCTTCTCCAATCACAGCGGCGGATTCAGGGAGTAGGCGGGACTAAAGGCGGGTTCTCGGGGCTGTCCACCAATAAGAGTGTGGTACATGTTCCCCGCGCGTCCCTCTCTTTGGAAAGCAGCAAAAACGTGGCAGACGAAGAAGAGGAGTTTAAAACATCTGACTGGGGCGGAGAGTCACCTCTAAAATCACATCTAAATCCAGAAATCAGACTTTTTAATGCACCTGTACAATATTCTGTGTTTTTTGCTCTATTCTCACTTCACCAATTGTCATTTTGCATTACTGTTTGTATATATATTCTGTTCCAGATGTGTAAATAGCTGTATAAACTTACATTTTTTGTATAGAAGTACTTTATTATTCTCTTTTCCTAATTGTTAGAGTGACATCAACAACCAAAACCAAATTCCTTGCATGTTGTGTACGTTCTTGGACATTAAAGCTGATTCTGACTCTGAAATTAAATGGCAAAACAGAAAATTAAAGCTCAAAATCTGAATTAAATTCAAGAAAAATCACAGTGAAATCAACCCTTCAGTCATCAGGTTTAATAATGTAATCTGATGTGTAAAGTGAGCAGCTCCCCCTGTAGGATTTTAAGTGCCTGCTCTGTACATCCAACCACCACAAAATGACAGCAAGAAGTCATAGAACGACCACAAAAAATGCAAAACTAACACAAAAAGACGAGTAGTGACACAAACATATCACAAAAAAACACAAAAATCACCACTAAATCATGCAAAGTGACAAGAAGGAGACACAAAACGACCACAAAAATCGGTCAAAAAGGAAAAAAAAAATATGACCACAATCTAAACAAAGACAAAACAGGGACACGTCGACCACAAATATATGCAAAATGACCACAAAAAAAATCACAAAACAAAAAAACAACGTTAAACAAACACAAAGAGACGAACAATGATGACAAAAATACACACAATGACCACAACAAGTTGCAAAACAAGCAGAAAAAGACGCAAAATTACCAAAAAAGACAAACAGAAAAAGACACAAACTGACTGCAAAAACTTGCTAAACGCCCACAAGGAGACACAATTATAACCACAATGAACATATCAATTAATCAGAGTTTATTTGTATAGCCCTTTACAACAGCCTAAAGGGTGACCAAAGTGCTTCACAGTAAAAAACAAGAAAATAACTTAAAAAATTAGACACAAAATAGTTGTTGGGCTCAGATGGAGTTCAGCTCGTTTGGTGTGCATCGTCCTGACATTGAAGCACGGAGGTGGGAGTGTGATGACATCAGGCAACATGGGTGCAAAACATCACAGAAAGACAAAACAATCAATTAAAAATAGAAAAAAATAGACACAAAATAACCAAGCAAAGCTCAACAAAATCTAAACAAAGGCAAAACAGAGACACAAAATGACCACAAACAGTCACAAAACACAGGACGACCACAAGAAGACACTTAATTATAACAAAAAGACGTAAAACAACCACAAAGAGACTCAAAACAAACCTGAGCAGGACTACCACAGTGAATGCATGGTCCTGGCGGGATAAAATAACAGCATTTAGTGTGTTAACCTCGTATTTAGCTCAGCTAACTGCTGTGATGTCTGCATGTGATAGGCTACGGATCGGAACCGGAAGTGGTCGGACAGTAATGTGATCATTGGTGAGGGTGTGGACGGAAGTGACCAGGTGAGGGATGGAATCAATCAGACACGTGCTGCAGATTGGCATCAAGCACGCGACCACCGAGCACGTTGAGATAACAGAACCAGACCCGGGTCAGGTCCAGGTTCTGGATTCAACTGTCCACACCGACACCAGCGTGGGAACCGGACCGGAGATAAAAACGTTTGTTCCACAGAGGAGTTTAGAAAGATGGATGAGATTTGATCCTGTCAGCTGACTCTGGAACTGCTGGTTCCGATGAGGATTCTGACCGTGGTGACCGTCGGGTGACCGTCGAGTTCTGGAGACTGGGACCGACCGACCTGTTGAGAATCGGAGAGGACGGAGCGGCAGGTGAACGGATGGACGGCGGTGAGGCGGCTCCACGTCTTCCCGTCCTGCCATCGGACCAGGAAGACCGGCGGGTTCAGGTTCCAGAGGATGGATTCTGTCCTGGACGGGTTCAGTCGGTGAAGTCCAATGGTTCATCTGAGAGCCTGATGTCCTTCCGGTAGGGAAATGTTTCTACTTTCTTTCTTTCCTCGCAGGTCATCGTGATGATGAACCTTAAAAACTTTAGAGTTGCTCTGTAGTCGCTCTTCTGGCTGCTTTATCTGACAACAAACTTAGTGATTAATGCCTAAAACCCAACATCCCATAATAGTTCCCATCCTGATAGCAGCCTGATGAATGCCGAGACGTCCCTGACCAGGACTACCAGTGAATGCTGAGTCCTGGAGTGGAAAAGGTCACATTAATAGATGCACCATAATATACCATAAATGCCTGCATTAATAATAAACCTTATTTCTATGGCAGCTTTCAAAAGCTGGCCTACAAAGTGCCGTACAAAACACTGAACAAAACGAAACCTCAAGTAACCCTTTGATGCGTAGACCACATGAGGAGATACCCATTTTCCATTGGATTTGGGTCATTTTTGACCCAGGTTATGCATCAAAGGGTTAAAAGATCTGTTAATTTCACCAGTAACTAAGCATCGGAGGAATACAAGTTATAGAAATGCTTGTTTAGTTGTGTTTTGCCTAAAAGTGTAGCACAAAACTTTGCTAACGAACATGAAAAGAAGCCTGATGGACGTTGGAACCACCACAGTGAATGCAGAGTCCTATCTCTTTGTGGTCATTTTATGTCTCTTTGTGGTTGTTTTTGCGTAATTTTGTGCTTGTTTGCCAACTTTTTGTATCCAATTTTTGTCTCTGTTCATTTTGCTTTTTTTGTGGTTGTTTTGTGTCCACTTGCAGTTGTTTTACCTATTTTTAAAGTTATTTCCCGTCTTCTTGTAATCGTTTTGCACCATTTTCTGTTTCTCTGTGATCATTTTGTGTTTTGATTTATTTTTGGTGCATCTATAAATGTCATCAACGCCTTTAGGATTCCTGCAGCCTCATATCATCACACTGCCACCTCCGTGCTTCACTGTCAGGCATAAAATGACCACAAAGAGACACAAAATGGCAACAAAGACACAAAACGACCACAAAGAGACACAAAACGACCACAAAGACACCCAAAATGACCACAAAGAGACGCAAAATGGCCACAGACACACAAAATGACCACAAAAAGATGCAAAATGACCACAAAGAGACACAAAATGAAAACAAAGACACAAAACGACCACAAAGGGACACAAAATGGCCACAGACACACAAAATGACCACACAAAGATGCAAAACGACAACAAAGAGACACAAAATGACCACAAAGAGACACAAAATGGCCACAGAGACAAAAAATGACCACAAAAAGATGCAAAACAACCACAAAGAGACACGAAATGACAACAAAGAGAAAAAAAATGGTAACATAGAGGCACAAAAAGCCAACAAAGACGCAAAACGACCACAAAGAGACACAAAACGACCACAAAGAGACACAAAATGGCCACAGACACACAAAATGACCACAAAAAGATGCAAAACGACCACAAAGAGACACAAAATGACAACAAAGAGACAAAAAATGACAACAAAGACACAAAATGGCAACAAAGACACAAAACGACCACAGAGACACAAAACGGCAACAAAGAGACACAAAACGAACACAAAGAGACACAAAACGGCCACGGAGACAAAAAGTGACCACAAAGAAACAAAAAATGACTTTACTGGGATTTATTGGTGTTAATCACACTCTATTCCAGTAATCTGAATATTTGTCGTGTTTTAAATACATACTGAAATGCTGAAATAACAAAGAACGAAGGAAAACTCTCAAACTGAGATGAATTCATTGTCATTTGTTGTTGATTAAAGTTTTATGGAGTGACTTTTAGCTGCTTTTTCCATAAAAAGTGACTGAAAAACAATGTAATTAGTATTAGAACCTTTTAAAATATCTGTTCTGAGTATGATTTAAACTCCAGATGTTTAAACCGCTGCAGCTCCATCCGTTCACCAGAAGAGGGCGCTGTAGTCTAACATTTGGTTCCTCACATGGAAGTTAAACAGCTTCAGGAAGAAAAAAAACAGGAAACCTCCGTTAAATTTAGCTTTAATTTCTCAAGATGAACAGATTCTAATGTCTTCACAGGTGATTTATGAAACAATCCAAATAAAAAAAACATAAATTCACTCTGAAAAGCAGATTTAATCAGAGGTTTTGGATGAAATCTATATTCTAAAACTGTTTAAATCACTAAAATCACTATTTTACAGACAGTTTTTTTTAAAAAAATTCATATATTAAGGACTGAAAACAGTTAAAACATTTCCTTGTTTTGTTAAATTACAGATAACTTTTAAAATCACTGTAAAAAAAGCATTAATTTACATTTTAACTCTAAACAAACAAACAAACCAAACCTGTAAATAACGTCCTCGTCTCAAATGTTTGACCATAAAAGTTCACCAAAGTCACTGAACTTTGGGGCGTCTGTATAGCTCAATGTGTTAAGCAGGTGACTCCTGTACAGGAGCTGCTCCCCAACGCAGCGACCCCGGTTCGATTCCCGCTCACAGCTCTTTGCTGGATGTCTTTCCCCGACTCTTCTCCCCTGTTTCCTGTCTCTCTCTCACTGCGCCTCTCCAGTAAAGCTGAAAAAAGGCCGAAAAAATAACTTAAAAAAAAAAAAACACAAACAAACTGTACTTCAATCAGCAGAAATCTCTCTTTATTTTACAGATATTTGCTGATATTTAAAATAAAAAATGAGAATATTAAGGATTGAAAAATGGTGTTGAAATACAGATCTGAAATTTGGTTTTAGATTGGTTTTGGACTTAGATATGGACTGGTTTAACATTTGCTTTTGGTCTGGTTTTGGTCTAATTTTAGACTTGGTTTTGGACTGGTCTAAGATTTGTTTTTAGACTGGTCTTGTACTGGTTTTGAACTTGGTTTTGTACTGGTTTAACATTTGCTTTTTGGTCTGGTTTTTGTCCAGGTTTGTGCTGGTTTTTGGACTTGGTAAGGGACTGGTTTTATCATTTGCTCTTTGTCTGGTTAGGGACTGGTTTTTGAATGGTTTTGGTCCAGTTTTTCTCTGGTTTTATACTGATTTTGTACTGATTTTGTGCTAGTTTTGGTCTGGTTTTGTAGTGTTTTTCTACTGGCTTTGTACTGATTTTGATCTGGTTTGTACTGATTGTGTACTCATGTAGGTCTGGTTTGTACTGGTTTTGTACTCATTTTGATCTGGTTTGTACTGGTTTTGTACTCATGTAGGTCTGGTTTGTACTGGTTTTGTACTGATTTTTGTACTGGTTTTGTACTGATTTTTGTACTGGTTTTGATCTCATTTTGGTCTGGTTTTGTACTGGTTTTGATCTCATTTTGGTCTGGTTTTGTACTGGTTTTGTACTGATTTTGTGCTAGTTTTGGTCTGGTTTTGTAGTGTTTTTCTACTGACTTTGTACTCATTTTGGTCTGGTTTGTACTGGTTTTGTACTGATTTATGTACTAAATTTTTAAATCTTACAGCTGAGGACCTCTTAAACTCTCACTAAACTTTGTTAGACTGAGCTAAACCCAAACCAGGTCTGGTGTTTAGATTATTTATTCTAATAATTGTTGAACAGATGATCATTTTCCAGTTTTCATGTCAGTAACAGACAACCATCAGTAGGGGGCGACGCTGGTCCATCACTCTACAAACACATTTCATTCTCATTCATTTCAGGACATTTTTATCACCTTCGATGACGTTTTTATTTCCAATATTCACATCTCTACTGATTGTCAGACTTTCAGCATTCAGTTTTCTTACATTTTTGCCTGTATTTCAAATCATTTGCTTTTTTTTGCAACATAATCAGTCTCAAAATGGAGCTTTTCTCCACAGAAGATCAACTAACGGACCTCATTTCAGGAACTAAGATTCTAACTCAACTCACTTTTGGTCAGAAAACCCTTCACACTTTCACTTTGTCATTTGAATATTATCCACTAAAGATGAGTTAACTCTTTAAAAATAAAATGATAAATAAGATAATTTAGAACTTTATTAACCCCAAAATGGAGAAAAATTGCAATAATGAGCGAATCAATGCAGCGATAAATAGAAAACCAATAAATACGATACAGAACTACACATGAACACAGAACTGAATCATTTTATTTTAGCTCACAAAGAGAAAAGTACTATTATTAGTTGGATTTTATTGGACAATTTTAAGTAAAAAGCCAAAAGCGACGGTAAAAAACTGGAAAATGAACACTGTTTAAAACAGAACTAAATTCAAATCGAATTTCTGACGTAATTTTACATGTGAGCATGTTTATTTTTGATGTTTTATGTTTAATACAGGATGTTTACACATAAAATAGTGTAATTATCTTTAAAAGAGTTTATTGGACAATTTTGGGTATGAAGCCATAGATGATGGTACAAAAAAAAGCAAAATAACCATCTAATGAAAAATTTCACTTCATTAATTTTTTTATTTTTTCATTTTTTCCATCGTTAAATATTTGTAACCTATAATATAGAATTTATACCCATAAATATAATTGAATAATATTAAAATACAAAAAACAAGGATAAATGATGCAGAAAAGTAGCATTATTACCTGGATTATAAAATTAAATTATTTAATTTTAACTTAACTTTACATGTGATCATGTTTGGTTTTTGATTTTTAAGTAATGGAGCTAAAAACTATGATTTAAAAAAAACAACTGGAAAATAACCAACTCTTAAAAATAACAATTTTCCATCAGCAAAATACCGAATTTAAACCTAATTTTGCATGTGTTCCTGTGCATTTTTAAAACATAATTTTAATATTTAATAAATTATATTTACCTATAAATGTGGTTGAATAATGTTAAAATATAAACTTATTGTTTTCAACAATTTTATTATATTATTTTCAATAAAAAAATAAATTAAAAACTGAAAATAACCGCCTTAACTATGAAGCTAAAAGTGACTAAAAAGCGGGAATATAGCACCTTATTAAAAAAAACTATCTTTTTCTATCATTGAATTTTAGCTTCAATTTACATGTGGTTCTCTGCATTTTTAAAAATTGATTTCTAATGTTTAATGAAGGATATTACCTGTAAATACAGTTGGAAAATGTTATAAAACAAAAAAGAAGAGAGAAAAGTACCATTATTAGTTGGTATTAATCATTTCTGGCATTTTCCAGTAGTTTTTAGCTTTTTACTTAAAATTGTCAAATAAATCCAGCTAATAATAGTAATTTTCTCTTTTTTTATTTGTGTTATCACATCATTCAACTATATTTGTAGATAAATATTCTTTATTAAGAATTAGAAATGATTAAAAAACAAAAAATATACAAGATCACATGTAAAATTAGGTTTAAATTAAATATTTTAATCATGAAAAATTCCATTTTTTGTACAAAATGGTTATTTTCCATTTTTTTACAGTCACTTTTGACTTTTTACCTAAAATTGTCCAATAAAATCCAACTAATAATGGTTCTTTTCTCTTTATTTGTATTATAACATTATTCAACTGTACTTACAGCTAAATATAATTTAATAAACATTAAAATATCAAAAATAAACGTGATTACATGTAAAATTAAGTCAGAAAATGTATTTTAGTCAAGAAAATTTGCATTATATTTTTTAAACAAAATGGTTCTTTTCCAGTTTTTTACCGTCACCTGTGGCTTCATACCTTAAATTGTGTAATTAGCTCTTTTATAGATAATTTTAACTATTTTTATTAAACAACAAATATATATATAACAACAAACATGATTACGTGTAAAATGAAATCAAATGTGTATTTTAATGAAGGATTTTTAATTTTTTTAATGACATGGTTATTTTAATTGAGGATTTTTTTTTTTTTACCCTTTTTTAACAAAATGTTTGTTTCCTGCTGCTTTCCGGTGTTTTTTCTTCCAGCTGCTGGAATATTTCAGTTTTCTGCTCATATTTTTACAGTTTTCACTTAAAGTTCGACGCTTCTCAGAGACGAACGAGATTTGGGGCGTAACCTCGCGATACCCCCCCCCCCCTCCACACCCTATCTCTCTCTCCGTCCAGGGGGCGATCAAGCGGCGGGGATGACGGGAGTCCGGCCGGTCATCCGGAGCAGCGCACCGAGCCACCGGCGCACCGACAGTCCGCCGCGGCCGTGAACGAACAAGTCGACACTTTTCCCGTCCAGAGATCCGCGGAGAGACGCAACAAGCTGGAGGCTCCTGGATCCTGAGCGGGACGAAGAGAAAGTCGGAGCCGCTTTTTGGGGGGATTACCGGGGACCAGCGGAGCCGGTCCCGGAGGATTAAAGTTGGGAGGATGCCGGGGGAGCAGTGAGCGGCCCCGGTGACCCACTCAACGCTGCGTGGATTCTACCGTGAGGACGGAACCGGAGGAGACGCGGTCCGGTCGACTCGGTGCGCCTCCGGAGCGGAGATGGTTTGACGCAGATTTTCCCCGCAGGAGTTTCACATGTGAGTACTTTTAAACCCTCTCCTGTCCCCGAGCGAATCCCGGAGGTGGAATCTGTGGAAAAACACCACATTTTACCCACTTTCCTGCGTGGAAATCCAACTTTAACTGAACCGGCTTCTGCGTAAAAACGAACCAAAATGTCTCCAAATGCGCAAAAAGCCGCTCGTTTCTGCGCGTTTCTCTCCCGGTTCTCTGGCTTCCTGCGGCTGTTTTCAGACTCTTTCCCTCCAGAGATTCGCTCTTTTTCCTCCGTTCCTATGCAACCCGGCTCCCCGGCAGCCGAGCCGAGCCGAGCCGAGCCACTTTCCATTAATTACTGTGTTTATGTGAGCAGATTGATTCCATCCTCGGTCTTTTAGATTTTCTGGCTCTTTTCCTGCGTTCTGCTCTTTCTGAACTTTATCCAGTAACTCCGGGTTTCTCTGGGTTCTTTTATTTTCATTTAAAGCTGATATTTCCTCTGGTAGAGGCAGAATCCAGTAGATTTCTTCGGTTCTTGGTGATTCTGGGATGTCAGTGAGGATCTGCTGAGTGTCTGTGATGCTGCTGGAGTGTTTATTCCTGGATTACTGCTAATTGTGGTGGATTTATTCACAATTTCAGCTCGTTTTCTGTGTTTATAGACTGAAGTTTTACAGCAGTTTAAGCAGAAATCAGGAACCAGACGGGTTTTGTTTGTCTTAAAGAACCAAGTAATGAGTCAGGAGGATAATTAGTCAGCAGATGAGGCAACAAAACAAAACAAATTCACATTTTAGATGTTTAAATCTGCAAATATTTGCCTTTTTTCCTCTATTATCCTGTTAAAACCCCACATGGACTCAGAATCTTGGTCTTTCTGTGTTTCTGACGATTCCACTGAGTGTTTCAGCTCCAGTTTGATCCAGAATCAGGAACCAAACGTCTGGTTTTTAGTATTATTTTTGCATAATTTACGTGCAAGTTGTAAAAAAAAATTAGCAATGTCACCTTAAGATCTAAAAAAAACCCAGAATATGACAGTTTTTCAGCTTATAGAGAAAAAAAAGCAGCAAATTCCCATTATAGACAATTAAATCTGTAAATATTTGCCTTTTTTATCATTATTTTCTCTACAAAGGAGCTCCCAGAATCCTCATCTCTCTGTGTATCTGATGAATCGACTGATAATTTATATAATTTACGTGCAAATCTGTAAAAATGTGCAGGTGGTATCAGAAAAAGCAAAAATTATGCATCAGCAATGATCACCTTAAGGTCTTAAAAAACAAAAAGCAAGCAAAAAAAAGCAGCAACTTCACTTCATAGATGTTTAAATCTGCAAATATTTGCCTTTTTTCCTCTATTATCCTGTTAAAACCCCACATGGACTTAGAATCTTGGTCTTTCTGTGTTTCTGACGACTCCACTCAGTGTTTCAGCTCCAATTTGATCCAGAATCAGGAACCAAACGTCTGGTTTTTATTGTTTTGGTTTTTTTTGCATGATTTACTTGCAGATCTGTAAAAAAGTGCAGCCAGAAAAACAAAAATGAAAAATTGTGCATCAGTAGCAGTCAATTCTCAGCTTATAGAGCAAAGAAAAGCAACAAATCCTCCTATTAGATGTTTGAAATCTTCAAATATTTGCCTTTTTTTCTCTATTTTCCTTCAATCGACTCTCAAATCAGCACCTTTCTGATGAATCGACAGATAATTTATGTGCAGATCTGTAAAAATGTGCAGCCCGAAGAAGAAAAAGCAGAAATCGTGCATCAGCAATGATCACCTTAAAGACTAAAAACCCCAAAATATGAACATTTCTCAGCTTATAGAGCAAAAAAGCAGCAAATTCACATTATAGACATTTCAATATGCTTTTGGACAAATTTTGTGCCATTTTGGACCAGTTTTGAGTTGTGGTGGAATTTCATGTAATTTTAGTTTTTTTTTTCCAGACAAAAATGTTCTAGAGAATTTTTTATTATTTTATTTTTTGAATTTAATGTCTTTTAGGATAATATTTGAGTGAATTAGAACAGTTTGCATCATTTTGGACACATTTCCATGAGAGAATTTTACATTTTTTGATATTTTAACAGGTTAAAAACATCCATGTAGACGTTTTGAGTGATTCTCAACAAATTTGGATTATTTTTAGAGACATTTCTTATCAGCTTGGACACATTTTGTGTCATTTTGGGCCAATTTTGGGCAACTTTTGCATCTTTTTGGACCATTTTTTGAGTTGTTCATGTAATTTTAGTTTTTATATAGACAAAACTGTTCCAGCGGAGGATTACATTTTTTAAAAAATTCATTCATTGAACTTGTCAAATTTTTGCTTCATTTTATCCAAAGCTCTTTCCAGTACAGTGTATTTTGGGTTATTTTGACAAATTCTTTGTAATTTGGGGCAAACTTTTTGTCATTTTGGACTAATTTTCGGTTATTTTGACAGATTTTGTGTCATTTTGGACCATTTCTGAGTCGTCTTGGTCACATTTTGACTCGTTCTGAACAAGTTTGGAGTCAATTTGGACACGCTTTAAGTTATTTTGCACACAGAAGAAACAGTTTCCAGTAGAGGAATTTTATTTTTTGATATTTTAACAGGTTAAATATTAAATTTAGAAGTTTTTTGGTGATTTTGGACTCATTTTCATTCATTCTGGGGCATTTTTGATTCAGTTGGAACACATTTTGTCTTGTTTTGTGTGTCATTTTCGACCAGTTTGGATCGTTTTTTGAACTAACTTTTTGCGTTTTTCGTCCCAGTTTGCTGCTTCCTGCTGGCGTCCAGGTGAACTCAGGTGTGTTTTCAGCTGCAGCCGACTCTGAACGGAGCTTGTTTCTAGCGGACAGCTGCCGTTTCGACACGTCGAGCCGCCGCAGCGACGCAACAGGTGCAGCTGGCCGGCATGCGTGGCATTGCTGCGAGTGTTTGTGTGTCTGTGTGCAGGTGATGTTGGCGTCGCTGTTTGTTCAGCTCTGACCTTTCAGAGACACAAGCTGCTGCGTGACCGACGACAAAACCGGCTTTTTATCTGCAGCTCTGAGCAGCGAAAGGCTCCGAACGGAAGCTTTTCATCTGAAAACCAGCGAAGCTCCAAACAGGCTTCCAGCTGCTTTATTTCTCATTCAGTCTTATAAAGAATTAAAGCTGCAAACACTTTTAGAAAAGTTTTTTTATTCGAGGAAACACAATAAATGAAAATGTGTCCAAATGGAGTTGAAACTTGTACAAAATAGGTCAAAATGTGTCCTAAACAACTCAGAAATGGTCCCAAATGACACAAAATATGTCAAAATAACTCAAAAGTTGCCCAAAATTTCAGAAAATTTCCATGATAAAGCTGAAGCTACATGTCAAAGCTGCATGCTAAAGCCTCATTTTAAGGCTACATGCTAATGCTACATGTTAAAGCTCCTCGGTGAAGCGGTGACTCAGTGGTGATGCTACATGCTAACGCTGTTCATTAAAGCTATTTGTTAAAGCTACATGCTAACGCTACTTGTTAAAGCTCCTCAGTAAAGCGGTGACTGAGCACTTGCTAACTGTAAATGCTAAAGCTACTTCGTGATGCAGTGACTTAGTGCTGAAGCTACATGCTAAAGCTACATGCTAACGCTACATTTTAAAACTCCTCAGTGGTGAAGCTACATGCTAACGCTACATGCTAAAGCTCCTCTTTGAAGCGGGGACTCAGTGGAATCTCTAAAACTGTAGATGACATCCACGTCAAAAATTTGAATTTTCTAAATGTTAATTTGTTTTTTACAAAATTTAAATCAGCAAAAAAAATCTTTATTTCACAGATAATTTAAAGGGAAAAAAAGGTACATTAAAATGAAAATTAATTATAATAATCATCAAATAATTTTTCAAATGTTACTTTACAGATTTTTTACATTTTGTTAAATTAACGGAAAGAAACAGTTGAATTATTTTAAAAATAAATATAAAAATTCGAATATTTCATTAAGAAAAACACACAAAAATACAGAAAAATTCCATGAATTTTTGTCTTTTGTCCATTGCTCACAGCTGAGTCGATAAAATGTCGTCCGTTGGTTCGAGGAGTGAAGAATTTTTAGTTTTTTACAGAATCTGCTTCCAGCAAACTGTTTAATTTTGGCTATACTTTGTGTGTACTTTTTGTTGTTTTGTGTCTGTTTTTGTCATCTTTTTTTAGTTTGTGTTGTTTTTGTCTTATTTATACTATTTATACTGTTTCTATGTAGAATTGCTGAAATATATTCTGTAAATCAACAGAAAGGGGGAGAATTATTTAACTTTTTTCATTCCTTAATGTACAAAATTTTCCTTTGACAATTTTTTTGTTCAATTAAAAACAGTAAAAACTTAAAACACCAAAATGAGACACAAAACAAAATAAATAAGACAAAAGGACGAACGTACGACACACCACCCGAAATGATGAAATTTAGACACAAAACGACAAAAACGAGACACAAAATTATCAAAACAAGACTAAACTCAAGAATCTAAAGACAAAATAAACAAGTTGAGATACAAAATTGAGACAAAAAATGAGAAATAAAACCATCAGAATGAGACACAACGACATAAACGACCTAAAATGATGAAAATTATTTAGTTATTTTGTATTTAATTTTGGGGTTTTTTGTGTCCAAATTTTGTCATTTTGTGTTCAATTTTGTAATTTCGTGTCTAAATTTTGTCTTTCTGTGTCCAAATTTTGTCTAAATTTTGTCTTTTAGTGTCTAAATTTTGTCTTTTTGTGTCCAAATTTTTCATTTTATCAAAATTTTGTCTTTTTGTGTCCACATTTTGTCATATTTCGTCAAAACTTTGTCTTATTGTCTCCAACTTTTGTCTTTTTGTGTCCAAATTTTGTCATTTTATGTCTAAATTTTGTCATACAGATTATGACAGAAAATGACAAAATTTAGACACAATTAACAAGACAAACTCAATAAACTAGCAACATAATAAACAAATCCAGACACAAAATGACAAAAATAAATTACAAAAATTATGGAAACAGGTTTCAGGAGGGAAGAATTTTTTGTTTTTTACAGAAAACTGTTTATTTTTGATTTTCTTGAATTATAGTGATCTGAAGCTGGAATTCTACACGATGAGTTCGAGAACCGTTGTAAACGTGAACGTCTGCTGATTTTTACAGCTTCTTGCCCTGACATTTGCTGTAATTTTGTAGATTTTCTTTCTAAAAAAACAGCCTTTCAGACGCAGTGTCGGGGTTGGGAAAATTGAAACTGTGCCGGCGTTCTTGGCAGGACTCGGTTCTTTAAAAACCAGCTGTGATATTGTCTAATAGCGGCTACAGCGGTGAGTCACGTCCAGCGAAATACCAAAGAGCAGCATGTGTCAGCGCTAACACACTCCGACAGCCTCGTCTCACTAAGTGACTGTCGAAGGAACAAAGAGGCCGAACTCTCGCCGCCACAAAGACGAGAAAAAAAACACAAAAACAGCACAAAAAAATCCACAGATTTTCCTGCAGCAGAGACAGGAGAGCCACGTGACGGATGTTTTCAGTGTCACACGAACGCCTCTCGGTATGGTCGGGCTGCAGTTTTCATTTTTCAGGCGCTTCCACCTCAAGCCTCGGGCGCTTTTTCTTCTTCTTTCTGCTTCTTCCTGAGAAAAACTCTGCAGCTGTTCGGCCAAAATAAGCTCCTCGCTTCGTTTTGTTGTTTCAGACATCCCAGTGAGCAGCGAACGCACCACAGAGAGTGACTGAAGGATATTTAATGTTTTCAAAAAGGTTCCTTAAAGGTTAAAAATTCACACGGAGAACCACAAAATGACAACGTAATGAAAAAAACAAAGACAAAATCACAACCAGAGACAGATACTGTTAAAAACAATGGTCCATGAACTACTCATCTTAAGCCTGAAAGCATAAAATTTCATCAAAATCACCAAATTTTTCATGTTTCCTTATAAAATTTGCCTTAAACCGAAAATTTGCCTCAAACCGGAACAAGAAACACAAATTTAATAGAAATAGTTCTGTATCATCAGTAATTTCTGTGTTTTTTGGTCTCTTTGTGCTGTTTTTGTGTTATTTGTTCTACATTTTATGGAATCTTTTGGCATTTTAGCATCTTTTAGTGTTGGTTTTGTGTTGATTTTTACAAAATGGCAAAATTTGGACACAAAATAACAAAAATAAGATTCAAAATGACAAAAATTTTGACACAAAACGAAAAAATTGCAGACATTAGAGACAAAAAAACAAATTACAGCACAAAATGAAAAAAATTGGACACAGAAAGACTACATTTTAGACACAAAATGGCAAAATTTTGTCATGAAATGACAAAATTTAGACACAAAAAGACAAAACTTAGATAAAAAAGACAAAATCTTGACACAAATGACAGAAACTAGAGACAAAATAAACAAATTATGACACAAAATGACACAATTTGGACAAAAAATGACAAAACTTAGAGACAGAATGACAAAGTTTGGAGACAGAATGACAAAAGTTGGACACAAAAATACTCAATTTAGACACAAGATGACAACATTTGGACACAAAAAGACAAAATTTGGACACAACAAGATAACATTTTGACACAAAATGACAAAATTTTGGTTTTGGACCACGATGAGTCCAAACACCGCGGGATGATTAAAGATCTGATGATTCTGTATGTTTTTACAGTTTCTAGCTGATAAATGTTGCTGATGGAGGTGAAGTTTTTCTGTTCAATGTTGAGTTTTGGCTCCGTTAGTTCAGCCGTCGTCACGTTTCTCTTTCTGGGGATCGATAAAGTTTTTCTGACTTTGACACACGGCTCCCTGGTAACCGTGGCAACAGCAGAACCACAGCGACCAGCGGAGACTCTTCAGGACGTTTGTTCTAAATTACCGCCGAGACTTTGGGCTTTCAGATGACGTTAAAAGTTTCTCGTCAAACGTCGAGTCGAGGAGCAAAAAGCTCCCAGAGGAGGAGAAGTTTGAAGTTTCTGCTTTTAGTTTAAAGCGCCACAAACAAACAAACTTTATTCACTAAATCACACAAGCGTCTCTGTGGAGTTTCTGTGGGAGGAGGTTGGGGCGGATGGAGTTTATGAAACAAAAATACTTTCATTAAAGTTCAGGGAAGATGCAGGTTCAGGTTGAAGGTTAAACTTATAAATATATAGAATATTTTATTATTTTGTGGTGTTTTTGTGTCCCATTTCTCTTGTTTTATGTCTCATTTCTGTGATTTTGTGGCCATTTTTGTCATTTTTTGTGTAGCTTGTGTTGTTTTTGTGTCTTGTTTGTGTCATTTCTGTCTTGTTTGTGTCATTTTGTGTTGTTTCATGTCCATTTTTGTCCTATTTTTTGTAGTTTTTGTGTACCATTTCTGTTGTTTTACGTCTTGTTTGTGCCATTTTGTGGCATTTTGTGTCAGGTTTTGTGTTATTTTGTCTCTTTTGTTGTTTTACGTCTTGTTTTCACTGTTTTGTGTCCATTTTTTGTCATATTTTGTGTGTTTTGTATTGTTTTTGTGTCCTATACTATATATATTTTCTATGTAGAATTGCTGAAATATTTTCTGTAATTCAAAAAAAGGGGGAACAATATTTCACTTTTTTTCCATTCACGTACAAAATTGTCCTTTGACAATTTTTGACACAAAATTATCAAAAAAAGATAAAACTGAAAAAACGAGAGACAAAATTAACAAATTACAACACCAAAAGACAAAATTTGGACATAGACAAAATTTGGACACAAAATGACAAAAAATTAGACAATAAATGACAAAATTTAGACACCAAAAAATTTGGAGAAAAAAATGACAAAATTTGGACCAAAAAAAAGACAAAATTTAGATACAAAAACACAAAAATTGGACACAAAAAGACAAAATTTGGACATAAAATGACAAAAATAAATTACAAAATTATCCAAACATAACAAAACTACATAAACTAAGTACAAAATAAACAAATTTGCACACAAAATGACAAAAAATACATATAAAATTACAAAATTTAGATACAAAATGACAAAATTGGGACACTAAAAGACAAAAGTTAGACAAAAACAAACACTATCAAAATGACAAAACTACATAAACTAAAGACAAAATAAACAAGTTACAAATTAACACAAAATGATAAAATTTGGACATGAAGTGTTGAACATTAGACACAAACGAGACAGAAAGTGATCAGAGCGAGACCCAAAATGAGAGCCAAACCTAAACCCCTGAAAGTGTGAATATTGTGTGTGTTTGTTTGGTTTTGGAGGCGGTAAACTGGTCCGAGCAGGTTTGTTGTGCTGCTGATTGGGGACACCCCGGGGCTGATGGGAAATGTGGTCCCGCTGTGTTTAAACATGAGCCGCCGTGAGGTTTACAGGCAGCAGAAACATTAAATGTGACTCAGATGTGCTGATGATTAAAAAGGAAGCCGCTCGCCGCCGTAAATCAGCGGCGCTCAGCTGCAGGTCGACATTTTAAAACACTTTGCAGGAAGTGATTTAGGGCGGCCATGTCCAAGTCCTCCATCTCTGCTCTTCTTCTGCCCGGTATTTTCACGTCCTTCGCTCATCCTCCTCCACATGTTCACCCTCACATCGCTTCATTATTATTATTATTAATTATTCTATTCAGGACATAGAATCAGAGAAGAAGAAGAAAATAATCACAGCAGGTATTTAGTCCACCGCCCGACACACGATTCCACATCTAACTTCTATATTTAGACTTTCAAAACACTCCAGTTTTCAATTTTCACTCACTGTGGTTCATTTTTCAATTTAAAGTCCCACAGCTCTGTGGAAACAAGACATAAATCGACATAAACAAGACAAAAGTCAGCATAAATGAGTCAATAAACGACCAAAACAAGACACAAAATGACAGAAACGAGTCACAAAAAGACAGAAATGAGACAACTCAACATAAACGAGATGCAAATCAACATGAGTCACAAAACGAATAAGAGACAAAATGACACAAACAAGACAAAAAGCAACAAAACATAAAATGACATAAATGAGACTTAACTCACAAAAATGACACAAATGAGACACAAATCGACAAACATGAGAAGCAAATGACATAAATTATTCAAAAAACAACCAAAACAAGACACAAATCGACATGAGTCACAAAATGATTAAAACTAGACACAAATAGACATAAACGAGACACAAAGCAACCAAAACAGACAAAATGACATAAATGAGACATAAATCGAACAAAATGAGACACAAAACAAACAGAAATTCATGCAAACAAACAAAATGACCAAATGAAGACATAAGTCAACATAAATGTGATACAAAATTGACATAAATGAGTGAAAAATAGAACCAAAGGATGTTTCTTGTAATTGTTGTCTGAGTGTTTTATTTCTGTGATGTGTTGTTGTTTAGTAAATGTTCTTCATCGTCTCCCTCTGATGTCTTCATCACTGATGTCTTCGTTAATGTCTTCATCATTGATGTCTTCATCACTGATGTCTTCGTTAATGTCTTCATCATTGATGTCTTCATCACTGATGTCTTCCTTGTCTTCGTTGTCTTCATCATTGTCTTCATCATTAATGTCTTCATCACTGATGTCTTCATCGTCTTCATTGTCTTCATCGTTGTCTTCATCATTAGTCTTCATCACTGATGTCTTCGTCTGCATGACTGATGTCTTCATCGTCTTCATCACTGATGTCTTCCTGGTCTTCCTGGTCTTGTGTCCTCAGAGTGTCTGGAGAGTCCAGGTTTGACCTTTGTGTGAAACGTTAATATCAGACCCAGTAGGAAACAATAAAAGCCGTTGCCGACGGTAACGGTGGAGGGAAAGTGGCCATAAAACCATCTGGAGCCTCCAGGAACGCTGTCGATACGTTCTTTGGCATTTCCGAGCCATCGTTCCGTCTCCTGGCGCCGCTCGGCTCCATTCTTCCACGTTGGCGGCGGCCATGTTGGCGGCCAGGTGATGTAACGCCGCCGGTCGAACAGCTGACGGCTCCGGGGCTGGAGCGTTTCCCAGCATGCACCAGGGGGACGGCAGGGAAACACCCAGACCGGGTTTGTGTCTGTAGTGGGATGAGTTGTTCCCTCCGTCTGTCTGAGAGCCGGAGCTTCAAACAGCCATCAGATGGATCCACATGGAGGCAGCGGGACACTTTCCAGATTTATTCCTCTAAACATTCAGTCCCACCGTCTGATTAAACGCAGGCTGAGGAATAGAAACTATCACTTCATGATTTAGACTTATCGATGGCTGGGTAGATGGAATAATGTGGATTATCTAAATATAATATGTCGTTTAAACGTCTGCATCAGTTCATTTAAAACTGAATTCAACTTCATGAAACTGGCCTGATGACCTCATTTTTCTTCACCTTGAGTTCAGGATTCAAAGTTTCCTCCTCTACCGACTGAACTCTGGATCAAACTTCTGTTCATTAGGTACATGACGTATAAAAATCATTATAAATAATAAAACATGAGTCAGAAATATGCTGTTTATGTACAGAATCTACTTAAAAATCTTGTACAAATCATTAATAAAGTTATAATTCATCACTAGACTGGTCCCTAGCATCACGAGGCTAGTGGTTAGCCCCTCAATGCTAGTCATTACCATTCTTAGGTTAGCTGCTAGCATCTCTAGGCTAGTCATTATCATTCCTAGGTTAGCTGCTATCATCTCTGGATTAGCTACTAGCATCTATAGGCTAGTCATTAGCATTCCTAGGTTAGCTGCTATCATCTCTGGGTTAGCTACTAGCATCTCTAGGCTAGTCATTATCATTCATAGGTTAGCTGCTATCATCTCTGGGTTAGCTACTAGCATCTATAGGCTAGTCATTAGCATTCCTAGGTTAGCTACTGTCATCTTTGGGTTGGTCACTAGCATCTCTATGTTAGTCATGAGCATTCCTAGGTTAACTGCTATCTTCTCTGGGTTAGCTACTAGCATCTCTAGGCTAGTCATTAGCATTCCTAGGTTAACTGCTATCTTCTCTGGGTTAGCTACTAGCATCTCTAGGCTAGTCATTATCCTTCCTACGTTAGCTGGTATCATCTCTGAGTTAGCTACTAGCATCTATAGGCTAGTCATTAGCATTCCTAGGTTAGCTACTGTCATCTCTGGGTTGGTCACTAGCATCTCTAGGCTAGTCATTAGCATTCGTAGGTTAGCTATTGTCATCTCTGCGTTAGCCACTAGCATCTCTAGGTTAGTCATGAGCATTCCTAGGTTAACTGCTGTCTTCTCTGGGTTAGCCACTAGCATCTCTAGGCTAGTCATTACATGGAGAGAAATTAAAGTAAAAACTTGTATTTATGCTACCAAGCATTCAAGTAGCAATTCATCCCTTGGTTTGTTGCTGGCATCCCAAGACTAGCAACTAGCATCCCAAAGTTAGCCACTAGCATCTCTGGGCTTGCAATTAGCATTCCTAGGTTAGTTACGAACATCTGTTTATTAGTCGCTAGCACCGCTAGCTAGACATTTCTAGGGTAGTCATTAGCACCCCTTGGTTAGTAGCTTGCATTTCTAGGGTAGTCATTGGTATCCCTAGGGTAGTTGCTAGCATGACTAGCTTAGTCACGAGCATCCCCGTCTTTCCTACTTTACATTGAAGCAACTTCACTCTTTAAATTTTGCTAACTGAAAAACAGTTCAGTTTAAAAGAATTCAGTTTAAAAGCACATGGACAAACTAGCTGGAGAAACTTTATGAAGAATCAACTTGAAACCTTATATTTATTCTAAAAATTTTTAAATAATTAAATGTGAAAAGTCAAAAAGTTTGGAGGGTGGAGTTTGTCGCTGCATTGATCTGACCTGAAGACAGCAACAGTTCACTGCTCCATTTGTTCTGCTGTGAGTTGATTCTGCTGCTGCTGTTTTTAACAGTGAGATTAAAAATAAAGAGCCGCAACAAAACACAGAACGAAGACAGACTGCAAGGCCGGTCAGGAGGAGATAACACGAGGAGACGGCAGGAGTGTGTCGGTGACGTAACGGATTTTACCCGCAGTAACAACACAACTCATTTAGAAGTAACTGCAATAAAAACAACTACACACTGAGGAAAGTCAGGACAAAACACGAGGAACATTACTGGCCTCCTTCTGGATGGAAGCACTGAAGTGCACTGACACAGGACAACAAATAAACACAAAAACAACACAAAAAAACACAAATCTAGACACAGACACACAAAAAACCCCACAAATTGATGCAAAAATAACCAAATAGGGAAACAAAAGTACCACAAAGAGACACAATGAATGGAAAAGAAATGCAAAATAACCACAGCAAAAAGCAAAGTGAAACAAAGCAACCAGACAGAGAAGCAAAACCACAGAAATGAATCAAAAAGAGACAGAATATCTCACTGTGAAAACCAAAAAGCCACACAAACAACCAAAATGAGATGTAAAACCAAGTCAATGAGATGCAAATTGACCACAAAATGACAAAAGTTATCACAATTAATTGTCAGAAATTGACCTAATAGAGTCAGAATTGCAGTCAAAAAACAATGGAAAAGTACCACAATAAAATGGAAGTTAACTGCAAAGTGATGTCAAATTACCAAAATCGATGCAAACCACCAAGAGATGCAAAAATACCCCCATGACATGTAAATGGACCACTACATGAAAAAAAAACTGCATTAAAAACAAACTCAGCAAAATCTCAGGAACTGACCAATAAAAGGTACTAAGAAAGTCAAAAAGGGATGAAAAACTACCAAAAAATGCAAATGAAACACAACATAACATCTAATGCCCAAAATGAATGCAAATAACCAACAAGAAATGCATAACTACCCGATAGAGAGGGAAATTGCCCACAAAAGATACCAACAACCAAGAGGGGACGCCAACTACCCCAACAAAATGCAGCTCGACCACAAAATAACAAAAAAACTCAACCCAAATAAATGGAGAATGTCAGAATTAAATACACGACAGTCAAAAAGGGATGGAAAACTACCAAAGGGAGATGGAAAACTACCATAAAATGCAAATTAAACACAAAATGATGGCAAAATAGATACAAACAACCAACAACAGATGCAAAACTACCCCAAAACAATTCAAAGTGACCACAAAATGACAAGAAACTACCCAAGTAAGTGGAAAATATCAGAAATTGAGCAAAAAAGATGCAGAACTGCCCAAAAGAGACACAAATTACCCCCAAAAGATACCAACACCCAACGCAAATAAATGCAGAATCTCAGAAATTGACCAAAAAAAGACACAAGACAGTCAAAAAGGGAAAACTACAAAAAGGGGCAATGAAATATAAAATAAACACAAAACCATGTCAAATGCACACAATATATAAAAACAACCAACAAGAGATGCAAAACTACCCAAAAGAGACACAAATTACTCACAAAAGATACCAACAACCAAGAGGCAATGCAAAACTACATCAACAAAATTTAAAGTGACCACAAAATGACAAAAAAACTACCCAAATAAAAGCAAAATGCCAGAAATTGGCCAATTAAAGACTCTAAGACAGTCAAAAAGGGATGGAAAACTACCAAAGGGAGCAAGGAAATACAAATTAAATATAAAATGATGCCAGAAGACCAAAATAGATGCAAACAACCACAAGACGCAAAACTACAACTTGAACATGACCACAAATTGACAACAAAATGATCCAAATAAATGGAAAATCAAAAAAAGACATGACAGTCAAAAAGGGATGGAAAACTGCCACAATGAAATGCGAATTAAATCCAACATGACACCAAATACCCAAAATAGATGCAAACAATTAACAGACTTAAAACTACAACTTGAACTTGACCACAAAATGACAAATAAATGTCCCAAATAAATGGAAAATCCAAAAAAAGACACGACAGTCAAAAAGGGATGGAAAACTGTCAAAGGGAGATGGAAACCTACAACAAAAAAATACAAATTAAACACGTGGCACATCTGAACTCGTACTTTTGCATATTTTCTGTTTACTTTTTTTTTTCACTTGATATTTCTTAAAAGTTTGCACTGTCCTCTTTGCTAATGGAACAATGCAAATGTAAAAAATTATTTTACGTTTTCTTTTGGCACCGAGATGTCCGACTATTTCTAGTTTGGGTGTTTTTACAGTGCATGTTGGAAGTAAATTGAAGCTTGTAGCCTTTCCAACACAGAGAGCAGTCAGTCACGTGCTGAAAATGACCAATAAAGGGCTGAAAAGTGGTAAACGGCGAGTAAACGGTGACGCTGGGCTGTTTTCTTTTTAATGCACTCAGCTGGTCGGACACAAGGCCGAGTGGCGGCAGCCTGCAGGACGCTGATGGATGATCTGAGCGACTGTTTACTGTCTGAGCTCCACCAGTAAACAGATGAAGCCGCACAGCATCCTCAAGGACGCGTCACAACCGCACAAACAGACACACAAACAGACGCACAAACAGACTCACACCGTGGCCTCACCCATCACATGCTGATGAACTCGCTGTCCGTCATCGATTGGTTCATCATCTCCGATCAGCCGCCGGCTTTTCTCCAGTTGCCCCGGTTCGAAAATCAAACCAACTCCCAAACCAACGATTTTCAGTTTGAGATGAATAAAAACAGGCGGAAGAGTCAAATGTGGTTCAATTCCAAACCTGACACAACGCCTGATCTTGTGTTTCTGGTCCAAATGATCCAAATTTCTGTAAAATTTGATTCTTTTTTATTAGTTGCTTCACTTTTTGGCCGTTTTGTTTCTCTTTGTTGATAGTTTGTGTCTCTTTTGATGAGGTTTTTCTGTGATTTTGTTTGAATCTGTGGTTGTTTTTTAGTCAGTTTCACTTTTGTTGGAGTAGTTTTATGTTTCTTGTTGATAGTTTGTATCTATTATGTGTATTTGATGTCATGTTCTGTTTAATTTGGATTTCATTGTTGCAGGTTTCCATCTCCCTTTGGTAGTTTTCCATCCCTTTTTGACTGTCCTTGTGTGTCTTTATGGTCAGTTTCTGAGATTTGCCATTTATTTGGGTAGTTTTTTGTCATTTTATGGTCGAGTTGCATTTTGTCGGGGTAGTTTTGCATCTCTTTTTGGTTGTTTGCATCTCTTTCAGGTAGTTTTACATTTCTTGTTGGTTGTTTTCATCTATTTTGCATCTATGTTGTGTTTATTTCATTGCTCCCTTTGGTAGTTTTCCATTTTGACTGTCTCTTGGTTGTGTGTATCTTTTATGGGTAATTTGCATTTCTTTTGGGTAGTTCTGCATATTTTATTGGTTGTTTGCATGTATTTTGGGTTTTTGGCGTCATGTTGTGTTTAATTTGTATTTCATTGATCCCTTTGGTAGTTTTCCATCCCTTTTTGATTTTCTTTGAGTCTCTTTTTGGTCAATTTTTGAGATTTTGCATTTATTTGGGTAGTTTTTGGCCAGTCTAGTTTTTTCCCCAGTCTGACCTAGAAGACAGGAGTGTTTTTGAAACTTTGGTTTAGAGTTTGATCAGGACTTATTGTCCGGTTGTAGTCAGACATTGTTTGCACAGAACACTTCCTGGTTTCACTCCCTGCGATTCAATAGTTGGTGGTTTCCTCTACTGTTACCGTCTGACAACCTCAGTCACAATACTTCTGGTATTTAAACACACATAGAACGCTGTAGCGACAGCCTTTTGTGTCAGCTTCTAGTCATTTAACAATTGTTGAGTCATTGTGGACAACTTTTGATTTTAGACGAGCTTTAGACATTACAGACAGTTGCTGAGTCATTTTCGACAAATTCTGAGTCATCTGGAGCAAGTTTGAACTTATTTTGGAAAATTTCTCAGTCATTCTGAGAAAGTTTTTATGGGTCTTTCCCCTTTATTGGTCATTGTTGGCTGTTTTAAAGTCATTTTTGACTAATTTTTAGTCATTCTGGACAATTTTTGAATCATCTTGGAAATGTTTTGATGTACTATGGACAAGTTTTAAAGATTATAGGGAGTTGTTGAGTGTTTTCAATAAATTCTGAGTCATTGTGGACAAATTTTCAGTCGTTCTGTGCAACTTGTGAACGATTATGGCTGTTTTAAAGTCATTTTTGATGAGTTTCTATTATTATTTGTTCGTTTTCTGACAAGTTTTAAATTGTTAAGTTGTAAAGTTTTGACATTACAGACAGCTGTAGAGTCATTTCTGACAAATTCTGACCCATCCTGGACAGATTTTTAGGTCATTTTGGACAATATCCGATCCTGACAAATTTCAAGTGACTTTAGATTCTTTTGAAAATGTTTTTGGACAAATTTTGAGTAATTTTTCTACAAATTTTTAGTTGTCTTTGACTCTTTTTCTGTCTTCAGTCGACAGCAGATCAGTTTTCCAGACTTACAATTAAATACTTCTTGTAAAAATCTGTTTTCTTTGGAGCAGCCTCCGACTAAACTCTGTTTTCTTGGTGAAAAATGCAACGTTTCCTTGACGTTCCGAACCACAATCATGGGAAACATTCTGGGAATCCTCCTTTACGACCAGAAACATCCCAGAAATAAAAGTTTCTCCATCTCCTGTTCGACGCTGATGAAAGGTTTTTGGGATTTTTGTCGTGCAGTTTAAATGTTTGCAGAGACGTTTGAATAAAAGCACTGGCAGCTGTTGACAGAAGCGCAGAGGGAGAGTTTGGTCCTAATAGGAAGTGATTTAATCAGCCACGAGGGACGACGGGAGAAGAACAAGAGAACAGCAGGACTCTTTGACAAACAGAATGGAAGAGACAAGGTGGAGGACGACACTCGGAGAGGATGAATCTAACTGGGTCAGCGTGAGGAGAGGCAGGCCGAATCAATAGAAAGACGATTACACCGATCAGCGGCACACAGACACACAAACATCATTCACTTCACCGTCTGGACGTCATTTATTTACAGGAAACCAACCTAAAATTACTCTAGAGACGCCATTAAACAGTAAAAACCATTCCCTTTTATACTACAGACAAAACATTCCAGGTTTTCTACAATTAAATCACCATTTAAATACAGTAAATGTCCTGTTTTTGTATTTCACAATTGGAACACCATCAATTTATAGAAAATACGATTAACTTTATTGTACATGTACCATTTATAAATGGAAAACGTTCTGTTTTATACTACAGACATTCTTTTTTAACAATGAAATCACCATTTAAATACAATAAATGTCCTGTTTTTTTGTATTTAGTGTAGGAAGACCATTAATGTAAAGAAAAAATACCAAAATACCATTAAATTTACAATAGATCATTTACAAGTGGAAAACATTACGTTTCACACTACAGACAAAAATTTTCAGGTGTTTTACTTGAAAATCACCATTCGAATACAGTAAATGTCCTTTTTTTTGTATTTTACTGTTGGAACACACATTAATTTAAACAGAAAAAAATTTTAAATACCATTAAATTTACTGTAGATGTACCATTTATAAGTGGAAAATGCTCTGTTTTATACTACAAAGTTGTTTTTATTTATTTTTAAAACTGTATTTAAATTTGAAAAAAAATGTTATTTAATAGTTATCTATAGACAAAAACACAGCATTCTCTACTTTTTAATGGTGCATGTTAACTATAATTAAATTATATGTTTTAATAAATCTGAAATAATAAAAAATAAATAAAAACAGGTTATTTTCTATTATTTATTGCTACATCTATAGAAAGTTTAAAAACATTTTCTACATATTAATGGTAAACCAACAGTAAATATATTTATAATTTCTTTAAATAAATTGTAGATGGATTTATTTATCTTATCTTTTTTAAATAAAAAAAATCATATTTTACAGGCATTTATCATTATTTATAAGAAAAATATGAATATTAACGACTGAAAAATAGTAAATATTTTTTGACTGTTATTTCAAATTTTTTAAATTATTAAATACAGTGTATTCACAGATTTTTAAATATTTTTTATTTTTTAAAATTTATCTGTAGTTAAAATTACAACACTTTAAATTGTTTCTCTATGATATTAAATCACGTTTTAATAAATGTGAAATGATAAAAAAACCCCAAACTTTCAGCATTTTATTAGTTTGTAAGTTGTTTTTCATAATGTTCATCTTTTTCTCTTTTTTAATGTCCTCTCTATAACAGATTAATTCATATATTTTCCATGTAATTGGTGTAACAACAGGAAAACCAAAACCAAGACTTTATTTGTGTTTTAGCAGTAAAATGAGATCTTTTCCCTCCAAGTCTTGTGTGGAGCATCAAGGCCTCGTCCACCTGATCCAGGACCAGGACTGTGATGCCAGCAGTCCTCTGATTTACAGCCTGGATATGCTGCAGAAGTAGAGCAGAATGATGCCGTCGCCGTTTGTGTGTCTGGGTGTGCGCTAGCCGGAGTGACGAAGCTATAACAGGCCGACGAGCTGCTCGCCTGACCTCCTTTGGAGCTAAATTAAAACGAACCTGAATATTGACGCCTAATGAAGGAAGGTGTGTGCGTGAAGCCGAGCGATGACGAGGCTTAAAGCCGGCCACTCTGGGAGAAAACCTCAATATGAGACCCGGCAGAAACGAAGAGGGAATAAATGCTGTAAAGTTTCTGGAACCCTGATGTTTGATCTGGCTTTAGATGTTTATCAGCATCCAAACGTCCTTCAATATTTACTACCTGCTCGTTCTATTTTCTTCTATAGTAAATACCTCAAATGTTGCATTATATTATTAGCTGTAGTTCCTGGTTGTTCCACCAAGGGGAGCCTCTTCCTGTTTAATCAGATGGAGTTACAGGTGTGTTTACTGACTGCCCATAAAGGCTCATTAAATGAGTGCATCCCCCCGCTAACCGCTAACTGCACCATCAACATAAAAAAAGTCTGTCCGATTTAGCTAGCTACCTGAGGTTCATGCTAACAGTGCTAAGCTAAGAGTTCTGGATGCTAACAATGCTAAGCTAAGAGTTCTGGTTTCCAAAACTGTCCAATAGTTGAGAGTCTGTTAGCATTAAATGAGTACATCTCCCCTCTAATGGCTAGCTGCAAAATCAACTTGTAAAACAGTGTCTGTCCACTTTAGCTAGTTATCTGAGGTTCGTGCTAACTGTGCTAAGCTAAGCGTTCTGGATGCTAACAATGCTAAGCTAAGAGTTCTGGATGCTAAAACTGTTGGATAGCTAAAAGTCAGCATTAAATGAGTACATCTCCCCGCTAACTGCTAACTGCAACATCCACTCGTAAGAAGGTGTCTGTCCAGATGAGCCAACTACCTGAGATTCATGCTAACAATGCTAAGCTAAGAGTTCTTTAAAGTCATTTTGACTAATTTCTAGTCATTTTGGACATGTTTTCAGTCATTCTTGTCTTTGTTTTGACACTTTCAATAAATAAGACTAATATCTGAGTTATTTTGGACAAATTCTGAGTCACTGTGGACAGTTTGAACTTATTTTGGACAATTTCTCAGTCATTTTGGGCTAATTTTTATTCGTCTTTGTCCTTTATTGATCCTTGTTGGCTGTTTTAAAGTCATTTTGACAGACTTCCAGACATTTTGGACAATTTTGAGTAATTTTGGACAAGTTCTGACATATTATGGACAGATTTTAAAGATTCTAGACAGTTGTTGACTAATTTTCAGCAAATTCAGAGTCATTTTGGACCAGTTTTCGTTCATTCTGGGCAACTTGTGGCTTTTATTCAGTCATTTTTGACTGATTTTGAGTTGCTTTGGACACTTTTTGAGTCATCTTGTACAAGTTTTCTGTCATTCTTGTCTTTGTTTTGACACTTACAATAAATAAGAAAACTTTTGAGTCACTGTGGACAGTTTTAACTTATTACGGACAATTTCTCAGTCATTTTGTAGCAAGTTTTTACCGGTCTTTGCCCATTATTGATCTGTGTTGGCTGTTTTAAAGTCATTTTTGACTAATTTCTAGACAATTTGGACAATTTTTCAGTAATTTTGGACAAATTTAGACATAATATGGACCAGTTTTGACATATTACGGACACATTTTAAAGATTCTAGAAATTTTTTGAATCGTTTTGGACCAATTCAGAGTCATCCTAGACAGGTTTTCAGTCATTCTGAGCAACTTGTGAGTCATTATAGCTGTTTCAAAGTAAATGATGACTAATTTCTAGACATTTTCGACAAGTTTTTCACTCATTTTGGACAAGTTTTAAAGATTCTAGACAGTTGTTGAATCATTTTCATAAAAGTTTGAGTCATCGTGGACCAGTTTTTAGGTCATTTTGGATCTTTTTTTCATTTTTGACTGATTTGTCATCATTTTGGACAGGTTTTGAGTGATTGTGGCTGTTTTAACGTCATTTCTTTGGTTTTATTTCCACCAGCGTGAGGTGAAACTCTGGTAAAATGCAGTGATGTGTAACATGTAGGAACGTCCGTGATGTTTTCCTCCACACCTTCAAGGAGGAGGCAGGTCGAGGCGACGTTTCCCTCAGAAAGCAGAAGCAGTTTGGTGTGTGAATAAGTGAAGTGACTGGAGGGATAAATAAGAAGCTGCAGCTCTTTGAAGTGGGAGCTGAAGTGTGTTTGTGTGATTGCAGCCCGTGGTGTTGAGAAGGTTTCACTACCAGCTCACTGTAACCTTCATGGAAGCTCCTCCA
>NC_072787.1:27469566-27519566 GCF_022539595.1 Amphiprion ocellaris
TTTTTTTCTTCTTGTCTCTTTTTCTGTTTTCCGACTTTATTTCGTTTTTTTCTTTTCCTTTGTTTCCCCCTTTCCTCCCACGTCTCCCTTGATTCGGTTTCATTTTTTAGTTGCAGTTATTCTCACATTTGTTCTTGTTCTCTTCATTTTTTCTTTTATCTTGCATTATTTTGTCTTTTTGTCTCTTTGTGGCTGTTCTGTGTCTGTTTGTTGTTTTTTTGGGTCTTTGTGGTTATTTTGTGTATTTTGCGGCTGTTTTCTGTGTTTTTGTGTGTTTTTGTGTGTTTTTGTGTACTTTTGTGGCTGTTTTGTGTCTCTTTATGGGTTTTTTTGTCTCTTTGTGATTGTTTTGTGTCTCTTTGTGGTCATTTTGTGTCTGTGTTGCTGTTTTGTGTTTCATTTAGTCCTTTCTTCTTCATGTTTGTTTTTTTCTTGTCATTTCTTCGCCTTTCTCCTTGTTTCTTTTCATATTATCTTCTTGTTTATGTCCTGTTTTATCCTCTATCTTCGCTCTCGTCTCTGATTCTAACTCATTTGTTTCTTCTTTTCATTTCTTTTTCTTTTCTTGCTTTTTAAATTTCCTCTTTGCATCATTTTTCACTTATCCTTCTTAACTCTTTTGTTTTTGTTTTTTCCTGCCCTACTTTCTTTTCCCTCTCCTTTGTTTTTCTGAAATATTCATCAAACGTCCGTCCAAACATTCGTCCGCTCACATGTTTTTCTGGCCTCCTGATTGGCTGCGAGCGAGGAGCCACAGGTGTCCGAGTCCTGGCCGTCCTGCTGGTTTCTGATTTCCCCCGAGAGCCGCTTTGTGTGTTTGTGTGTCTGTGTGCGTTAATTAAAGCTGCGAGTCGACTCGGTGTTTCCTCAGAGTCAGACGCTTCGACCAGAGTTCCAGTGAAGCAGGAACAACTCAGTTTATCAGCAACAAAACGTACCCATCTGGAGGCGTTTTTATGGTAATTAGAGGGTTTAGTTTCCAGAAACGTCCTGATCAGAACGATCCACCTGACTGACGGTGAATCATCCTCATTTTTATTTGGTTTTTTGAGTCTTTCACGTCATGATGCTGCCACCACCATGCTTCTCCTCATGATGCTGCCACCACCATGCTTCTCCTCATGATGCTGCCACCACCATGCTTCACGTCATGATGCTGCCACCACCATGCTTCACATCATGATGCTGCCACCACCATGCTTCATATCATGATGCTGCCACCACCGTGCTTCATATCATGATGCTGCCACCACCGTGCTTCACATCATGATGCTGCCACCACCATGCTTCACATCATGATGCTGCCACCACCATGCTTCACATCATGATGCTGCCACCACCATGCTTCACATCATGATGCTGCCACCACCATGCTTCACATCATGATGCTGCCACCACCGTGCTTGACATCATGATGCTGCCACCACCATGCTTCATGTCATGATGCTGCCACCACCATGCTTCTCCTCATGATGCTGCCACCACCATGCTTGACATCATGATGCTGCCACCACCATGCTTCATGTCATGATGCTGCCACCACCATGCTTCTCCTCATGATGCTGCCACCACCATGCTTCACACCATGATGCTGCCTCCACCATGCTTCACATCATGATGCTGCCACCACCATGCTTCACATCATGATGCTGCCTCCACCATGCTTCACATCATGATGCTGCCACCACCATGCTTCTCCTCATGATGCTGCCACCACCATGCTTGACATCATGATGCTGCCACCACCATGCTTGACATCATGATACTGCCACCACCATGCTTCACATCATGATGCTGCCACCACCATGCTTCACATCATGATACTGCCACCACCATGCTTCACATCATGATGCTGCCTCCACCATGCTTCACATCATGATGCTGCCTCCACCATGCTTCACGTCATGATGCTGCCACCACCATGCTTCACATCATGATGCTGCCTCCACCATGCTTCATATCATGATGCTGCCACCACCATGCTTCATATCATGATGCTGCCACCACCATGCTTCACACCATGATGCTGCCACCACCATGCTTGACATCATGATGCTGCCACCACCATGCTTCACATCATGATGCTGCCTCCACCATGCTTCACATCATGATGCTGCCACCACCATGCTTGACATCATGATGCTGCCACCACCATGCTTCACGTCATGATGCTGCCTCCACCATGCTTCACGTCATGATGCTGCCTCCACCATGCTTCACGTCATGATGCTGCCACCACCATGCTTCACATCATGATGCTGCCTCCACCATGCTTCATATCATGATGCTGCCACCACCATGCTTCATATCATGATGCTGCCACCACCATGCTTCACACCATGATGCTGCCACCACCATGCTTGACATCATGATGCTGCCACCACCATGCTTCACATCATGATGCTGCCTCCACCATGCTTCACATCATGATGCTGCCTCCACCATGCTTCACATCATGATGCTGCCACCACCATGTTTCACATCATGATGCTGCCACCACCATGCTTCACATCATGATGCTGCCACCACCATGCTTCACATCATGATGCTGCCACCACTGTGCTTCTCAGTGGGGATGGTGTGTTTTTGATGATGTTCAGTGTTTGGTGTCCATCAAACATATCATCTAGTCTGATGAACATAAAGCTCCGTCCTGGTCTCCTCAGACCAAAGAACCTTCTTCCGGGTGACTTCAGAGTCTCCACATGTCTTCTGGTGAACTCTAGTCCAGATTTAATTGGAGCTTTTTCCATCAGAGTCTTTCTCTTTGTCTCCATAAAGCTTTGACTGGTGAAGAACAGACAGCAGTTGTTGGATGAACTGAAGCTGGAACTCCTTCAGAGGAATCATAGAAGTCTTGGTGGCCTCCCTCTCTAGTCTCTTTCTCCTTCAGAGGAATCATAGGAGTCTTGGTGGCCTCCCTCTCTAGTCTCTTTCTCCTTCAGAGGAATCATAGGAGTCTTGGTGGCCTCCCTCTCTAGTCTCTTTCTAGTAACTCCTTCAGAGAAAAAAAATCAGTTACGACATATTTACAGGGATAAAATCTTCAATGGTTTCAACGACGTGGGCTGCACAGTGGCGTAGTGGTTAGCACTTTCACCTTGCAGCTAGAAGATCCCTGGTTCGCGTCCCGGTTTTCCCGGGATCTTTCTGCATGGAGTTTGCATGTTCTCCCTGTGCATGCGTGGGTTTTCTCCGGGTACTCCGGCTTCCTCCCACAGTCCAAAAATATGCTGAGGTTAATTGATTATTCTAAATTGCCCGTAGGTGTGAATGTGAGAGTGATTGTTTGTCTCTGTATGTAGCCCTGTGACAGACTGGTGACCTGTCTAGGGTGTCCCCTGCCTTCACCTGAGTCAGCTGGGATAGACTCCAGCCCCCCATGACCCTAGTGAGGATTAAGTGGTGTATAGATAATGGATGGATGGATGGGTTTCAACGACAACTAATTGATTAAATGTTCCTCCTTTGTTCTGTCTTATTTCCTGCTGGCATTAAAATGTTAAGCTTCCAGTTTGAGGGATAGAAATAAAACCAGACATTTTAAACAGCACGGTTCAGAACAGCTCATTAAAGGTAAAAATATAGAAGAAACTGCAGACGAAGCTGCATTAACGAGACTTTAAATGAGCAAAAAGCTGAAACGAGACTAAGCAGAGGAATAAAGTGGGTTTTTGTCTGGAAGGTTCGTCACTGCTGTTCTGAATCCTGATGGAACAACACCAAGTTTCCATCTGTTGTCACGGCAACAGCATCAACCATCACAGGTACAGTTTTAGCAGCTTTTAGTTTCCTCTGAGTCAAACTGCAGTCAGATGGATTTTCAGTTCTGATGCAGCAGCAAAAAGAATAAAGATTCAAGATGTAGATGTGGAAGATATGAAGACGGAGATGTTTAAAACAGATTAAATATCATTTTCATTAAAGCAGAAAAGACTTCAATCCTGTTTTATTGCTCATTATTCAGTAAAGTGTTTTTGCGTTTTTTATGAGCCCATGTGGGATTAAACACCCTACTATCCTCCTAAATATCAGATCACAGGACAGAAAAACCACCTTTTTTTTTATTTTCAGCGTGTCACAGACGAATAGTTTAAGGACTGTTGGAATGTTAAAAATCTGATGATTAATTTCTAAAATTATAAAATTTTAGCTGATTTAAAAATGGTTAAAAACAATAGTTTCAATTCACTGTCAAACATTGTCAAAAAACACAGGTATTTAGTTGAACTTTTTTTTTGCATTATTTTATTTTCTTAACTTTTATTAAAAACTTTCCTCATGCTTTTCTCAAAAAGAAAAAGTTTAATTTTTGACACATGTAACCCCAGATTTGATTTATTTTCCAGATGAAACAACATGTTAAGGAAAAATGTCAGCAAAATTATAAAATTTTAGCTGATTTCAAAACAGTAAAAAAGACAGATTAGTATTTATTTGAACTTATTCTTTTGCATTAATTTATTGTCTTAAATTTTATTAAAAGATTTATTTCTAAATGTTGTTTTGATGCTTTTCTCAACGAGAACGTTTTTTAATTTTTGTCATGTTTAGCCTCAGATTTTTTTATTTTCAGCGTGTCACAGAAGAGTAGTTCAAGGACTGTTGGAAAATTAAAAATCTGATGACTAAATTATAAAATTGTAAAATTTTAGCTGATTTAAAAACAATAAAAAAACATTGTAAAAGAAAGCATTTATAGTAATGACATTATTTAATTTATGGTCTGTTTTCTGTTTAAAGTTTTGCAGTTATCGTGTAAATTAATACTTTTTTCTGTGCTTTTATTAGATTAGTTTAAAAAATAGCGTGAAAAAATCTTTACTTTTGACATCTTTAATTTTTTGCAGTGCATTTTTGATAGCATGTGTTTAAAAATATGTTTTTTCATCACAGATTCAGATAAAAGAGAAGAAAATGTTCAAATAAACAAAGGAACGTTTAAATGTTTAAAAGGGGAAGTTTTACATCCAACAAGCTTTTTTTTGTTGTTTTTTGTTGTATTTTTGTTGATTTTTGTTTTTTGGTTTTTTTTGTTTGTTTGTTTTTGAGGGTGTTTCCAGGATGGAAGCTTGAAGCTGCAGCACAAACATGCCAGGACACATGACTTTCTATTCCTGTGTTGATCTCTGATTTCAGCTGTGTTCAAACCCTCTGGACGTTTTTATCATTTATTTTATTCAGCAGCGACGTTAAAACGAACCTAAAACCCAACAATAACCTTGACCTTCAACCAGTAAACTGCATTAAAATAATGAACACTTGGAGGCAAAAATATGAGTTTTTAAGTTTTAAGAACCTGAAATCCTGAACAATTAAGTTACCAGGTCCATTTAACGATAACCATTTATCAAAAGTTGAATTCAACTAACATAGAAAAATGAGTTTATTTTAAAAATGTTACGAATTTTATTCTGCCGACCGTCAGAGTAATGATTGGAACTTTAAAGATTTGTTTACAGCACATTTTTATCAAGAAAGGGAGGAAGGATAGAAGGACTTTTAATATGAATTAACATTTTTTCCTAAATATTGGATGTTTTCAGCGTTCGTTAGTCTAGATGTGGTTAGTCTGGATGTTAGTCTGGATGTGGTTAGTCTGGATGTGGTTAGTCTGGATGTTAGTCTGGATGTAGTTTGTCTGGATGTGGTTAGTCTGGATGTTAGTCTGGATGTTAGTCTGGATGTGGTTAGTCTGGATGTTAGTCTGGATGTAGTTTGTCTGGATGTGGTTAGTCTGGATGTGGTTAGTCTGGATGTTAGTCTGGATGTAGTTTGTCTGGATGTGGTTAGTCTGGATGTTAGTCTGGATGTTAGTCTGGATGTAGTTTGTCTGGATGTGATTAGTCTGGATGTGGTTAGTCTGGATGTTAGTCTGGATGTAGTTTGTCTGGATGTGGTTAGTCTGGATGTTAGTCTGGATGTTAGTCTGGATGTGGTTAGTCTGGATGTTAGTCTGGATGTAGTTTGTCTGGATGTGGTTAGTCTGGATGTGGTTAGTCTGGATGTTAGTCTGGATGTAGTTTGTCTGGATGTGGTTAGTCTGGATGTTAGTCTGGATGTTAGTCTGGATGTGGTTAGTCTGGATGTGGTTAGTCTGGATGTGGTTAGTCTGGATGTTAGTCTGGATGTAGTTTGTCTGGATGTTAGTCTGGATGTAGTTTGTCTGGATGTTAGTCTGGATGTTAGTCTGGATGTGGTTAGTCTGGATGTTAGTCTGGATGTGGTTAGTCTGGATGTGGTTAGTCTGGATGTTAGTCTGGATGTGGTTAGTCTGGATGTGGTTAGTCTGGATGTGGTTAGTCTGGATGTTAGTCTGGATGTGGTTAGTCTGGATGTTAGTCTGGATGTTAGTCTGGATATGGTTAGTCTGGATGTGGTTAGTCTGGATGTTATTCTGGATGTTAGTCTGGATGTGGTTAGTCTGGATGTGGTTAGTCTGGATGTTATTCTGGATGTTAGTCTGGATGTGGTTAGTCTGGATGTTAGTCTGGATGTTAGTCTGGATGTGTTTTTTTCTGGAGGTGAGGTCAAATCAAGGGTCAGATAACAAGAAAAGTTATAACCAAATAAAAGCAGGAAGCAACGAAGCGAAGCAACAACAGTGGGACTGATCCAACAACCTGCGACAGCTCTGGGAGGAAAACTCCTGTAACCATCCAGAGATGAAGTCAGGAAAAGACTCTGACAGCTCAACTGGTCCACTTTAGTCTCTCCTGTTCAGATTATAAATATCTAATATTTATGTTCTGCATTCTTTAACTGCTTTAAACATTTATTCACATTTTATTTCATGTTTTAGGCGTTTTCAAATCAAGACAGTTTTATTTAGCCCCATGTTCTCCAGAATGGTTTGACTGTACCTCAGTATCATTCTGCTTTAGCATGGAAAAACACTCTGGCCTGTTTATATTTCTTTAAACCAATCACAGTGGTTGTGGGCGGAGCTAAGCCCAGGATACAGTGATGGTGTCCCTACAACATAGTGACTGTGGGGATTCGTTTTGGTGGAACATTAGCACCCGAGGTGGTGCAAACTATGATTTTATTTTGATATATCACCAATTAAAGAACAAAAGTATTATGAGGGCTGCTTTCAAATAGAAAAACGACATTTTCAGCATGTAAGTTTAAGCTAAAATCAGCATTTGGTCTGTATTGAGTCAACTGTGAATCTCTCAAGGTTCTTCTACTTTTAAAAGCATAGAATAGTCTGACTGAACCTCATCATCTTTCTTTTGTAGTGGAGGAAACGCTTTGGTTTGTTTATATTTCTTTAAACCAATCACAGTGGTTGTGGGCGGAGCTAAGCCCAGGATACAGTGATGGTGTCCCTACAACATAGTGACTGTGGGGATTCGTTTTGGTGGAACATTAGCACCCGAGGTGGTGCAAACTATGATTTTATTTTGATATATCACCAATTAAAGAACAAAAATACTATGAGGGCTGCTTTCAAATAGAAAAACGACATTTTCAGCATGTAGGTTGCTGCTAAAAGGTGCATTTGGTCAGTTTTTTGTTGATCAGATCAGACGTCTG
Organism: Amphiprion ocellaris; assembly: GCF_022539595.1. Lineage (NCBI taxonomy): Eukaryota > Metazoa > Chordata > Actinopteri > Pomacentridae > Amphiprion > Amphiprion ocellaris. The sequence continues at coordinate 27,477,109 of NC_072787.1, forward strand.
CTCAGACCCTGATTCAAGGTTTGATTGGTTGATTTTATGTTGGTTGCTTCTCAAAGAATGTTGTTTCTTGTAGTGAAATTTTTTTTAAAACGACTGCTGAACCAGAAAGAGTCGGAGTCTTTAATAGACCAAAGATCATTTGTGTGGGGAAGGAAATGCCGGATGGTAGGAGCGAACTTTTGAAACTAAAACGCAAATAAGTCGTTTCCATTGACTGAAATAACTGTGTCGTCAGAAGGTGGCACTGGAGAGAACGTTAGCATTAATCAATGGAGCAGAAGAAACAACAGCAGCTGGTTTTGTTTAATCCAGTGCAAACAGAGATAAACCACAACTTAGACACTGAAAAAATGTAAAATTCCTGCAAAGAGACACAAAACAACCACAAACTGAGAAAAGACAAGATGCGTTATGGACAAAAACAAATGCAAAATGACCTCAAAGATGCAAAAAAGGACCAGAATGAGATAAAAACAGACTAAAGTAGACTCAAAATGAACAGACACAAAAGCAAAACCAATGTGAATGGACAGAAAACAACCAGAGTGACAGAATCAAATAAAAATGAACAAAAGAGATACTGATTCAGTGCAAACAGACATAAAATCGCAATTTAAGCACAGAAATATGTAGAATTCCTGCAAAGAGACACAAAACAACCACAATTTGAGAAAAAATAAGGACACAAAGACACACAAAGTGACCCCAGATTAAAACTCATTAAAAGGGATTCAAAACAAGAAAACAACAACAAATAGACACAAAACCACCAGAGAGATGCACAAAAGTACCAGAAAGGGACACAAAATGACCAAAGACAGATGCTGATTCAATGCAAACACAAATAAAATGTGTAAAATTCCTGCAGAAAGACACAAAAGAAAACAAAACAAGATGCAACATGACCAGAAAGATATTATAACTCATTAAAAGGGACTGAAAACAACAACAAAGAGATGTAGAAAAGTACCAGAAAGAGACCAAACAACCAAATAAAGATGCTGATTCAGTGCAAATAGAAATAAAAAGTGTAAAATTCCTGCAGAGACACAAACCTGAGGAATAATGAGATGAAATATGATCAGAACTAAATGCAAACAGAAACAAAACAACAAGACAGAAAATGATCCAAAACAAACTGCAGAACTTAAAGAACTCCACTAATCGTCCCACAAACAGGTCCAGACTCTGAACTTCCCGTCACCCGGCTGTGATTTGTGCTGCAGGATTCTGGTCGTTAGATTTGGGTTTGAAACTGAGAAACTCTGCAGAGACTCGATGTGTCGACTTTATCAGCCAGAGCACGTCTTCGCTCGGACTCGGGCCAACATCAGGCCGGCCAACGGGGCGACACGTGGAACATAAACGGAGCAGAGACTCGGACCAGGAGTTTGGTGACTTGAGGGGGCGGAGCCGGACATAAAAACAAACGGAATCAACAAGCAGAAGCATCGCAGCTCGACTGGAGTGTGTGCAGAGGTGTGAAGGGCTGTCATCCAACATGCAGCTTCCACATGACGCACGGAGGCGGCAGCATGTCAGGGTCACCCCCCGCCTCGCCGCCCCAGCCTCCTGCCAGCTCGGCTTGGCTCACTGCCGCCCTTCACTGAATCATCGGGCAGCGGCGAGGGTGCGATCGCAGCGGCACGGTGACAAAATGTGTTTTCTTCTCTCAGGCTAATTGGATTGAAGGTGCTGCACATTCGCTGCTGCTGGATGGCGGCATCCTCTGAGGAGGGTTTCTGCGAGGGGGTTTTGCTCTCCATCACCCAGCCCTGACAGGACACTCTGCATATCAGAGCAGGGCAGCAGGGGCTGATGGGATTGGTCCTGCTCACAGCTCTCTGGGTTATGCACTCTGAAGAATAATGTTGATCCCTTTAATACTGTAGCAGTCCTGGCAGCTCCATGTTGGCAAGCAGTGTGGGGTTTAGACAGTAAAGGAGCACCATGACAAAGACTCTGTGAGGTTTAATGACCTCCAAAACAGAGCAGTGTGGGGTTTAGACAGTAAAGGAGCACCATGACAAAGACTGTGAGGTTCAATGACCTCCAAAACAGAGAGCATTGTGGGGTTTAGATAGTAAAGGTCAACATGACAAAGACTCTGTGATGTTTAATGACCTCCAAAACAGAGAGCATTGTGGGGTTTAGATAGTAAAGGTCAACATGACAAGGTCTTCTATGATACCTATTGACTTCTAAAGCAAAGAGCATTGTGGGGGATTAGATAGTAAAGGGGCACCATGACAATGATTTCTGTGATACTTATTGACCTCTATTGTGGGTATTTGGATTGTAAAGGGGCACTATGACAAAGTCTTCTGTGGTGCTCACTGACCTCCCAACCAGACAGTATTGTGTGGGTTTAGCTAGTAAAGGTCAACATGACAATATCTTCTGTGACAGGTAATCACCTCCATTTTGGGGGTTTAGTTTGTAAAGGAGGACCATGACAAAGACTTGTGTGATGCTTAATGACATCCAACGCAGAGAGCTCTGTGGAGGTTACGCTTGTAAAAGGGACTCCATGACAGAGTCTTGTGTGAGGTTTAATAACCTTCAAAAGAGAGACCATTGTGCAGTTCATATAGTAAAGGAGCACCATGACAGTGACTTCTGTGATACTTAATGACCTCTACTGTGGAGATTGGGATAGTAAAGGGGCACCATGACAAACTCTTCTGTGGTACTCAATGACCTCCATAACGGAGAGCGTTGTGGGGGTTTAGCCTGTTAAAGGGACCCCATGATGAAGACCTCTAAAGCAGAGAGCATTGTTGGGGTTTAGCTAATAAAAGGGCAGCATGACAATGACTTCTGTGACAAGTAATGACCTCCATTTTGGGGGTTTAGCTAGTAAAGGGGCACCATGACAAAGGCCTCTAAAGCAGAGAGCATTGTTGGGGTTTAGCTAATAAGGGGCAGCATGACAAAGACCTCTAAAGGAAAGACTATGCCATCAGCTACTTTTTAATGTTAGAAAGAGTTTTTTCCTTTAAATCTACTTTAAAGTGAAATCAGTTTTCAGACTCAGGTCTTTTATTTTTTATAAATTTTTTGGTGGAATAATCAGAGAGACGTCAGTTGAGGAGCAGAAAACACACCACAACACACACACAAACACAGTGTTCCTTTAGCGACTTCCAGCAGCAGCAGTCTGTTCCTCATTTCCATTTTCCTCTCCGTCTTACTCTGCGTGTCTATGTGTGTGTTTTAATGTGTGTGTGTGTGTGTGTGTGTGTGTGTGTGTGTGTGTATTTTAGTGTGTTGGCTTGGCGTAGGTGCATGCATATTCTGTCCTCTTTTATTTCCATACCATTTCAGCTATTCATCAGATACAGTATGTGCCTCTGTGATCCCCTGCTGTGTGTGTTTTAGTGTGTTTTATTGTGTGTTTTATTGTGTGTGTGTGTGTGTGTGTGTGTGTGTGTGTGTGTGTGTGTGTGTGTGTGTGTGTGTGTGTGTGTGTGTGTGTGTGTGTGTGTGTGTGTGTGTGTGTCTGTGTGTGTGTGTGTGTGAACAGGACGGCCATACGCTTGGCTTGCTCTTTCCTCCTCCGAGCGTTTTCCTCCAACCTCTGGCAAGCTGAACTCTGCAGCATCACGTCTGAAGCTCGTTGGTGAATCGAGGACAGATTATTACCAGACGCTGCTCCTTCCGTTTGTTTAGGAGGAAAATAAGTTAAATTATGTTTAAAAAATAAATTATAAAAATTACCGCAAGGATCCAGAAAAAATAAAACCAAAAGAACCAAATTCAAAACAATTGTGAAAATAATAAAATAATGATTTTTAAAGGGTTTTAAATGCAGTAAAACAAGAATAAAAAACTATATGATGTGGAAACTTAAAAATACGTTATCATTATTTAATTCTTAATATACATAATTTTTCTTTCAAATAACAGCAAATATGTGTAAAATAATAATAGTTTTTGCTGATTTAAATGCTGTAAAAATTGTGTAATTTTACAAATATTATAAAAAGGACAAAAGACTATTCCTTAAAAAAGAGATTATTTATATTATATATTTATTATATATTTATATAAGTTTTTATCATTGTCCAGTGAAAACCTTTAGCAATTTTTTAAATTGGTGATTTAAATGCTGTAAAAATATTTTTAAAAAATTACAAATGTTTTAAATAAATGTTTCAAATATTATTTTTTACTAATTTTATTTATATTTTTTAATTAATTTGCATTAATTTTGTTGTACATTGTGTGTGTATGATGACAATTAAAAGCCTTCTATTCTGTTCTAAAAGAACTAATTAATTTTACAATTAAATTTGTAAAAAAAAATGTAAAAAGTTTTTTGATGTGGACATTATTTACAGTTTTGGACATTTTTTATTTTACAGTGAACATGTGAAATTTTTTTTCTGTAATTTTACTAATTTTACTGTAATTAGTCTGTAATTCAACTGAAAACCTGTGAAATACATTTAGATTATTTTTAAACCATTTTCAAACCTTAATATGCAGAATTTTTTATATAAAATAAAGCAAATATCTGTAAAATAATTATAATTTTGCTGATTTCAATACTGTAGAAATAGTGTAATTTTACGATCAAATATTGTAAAAGAACAATTTTTTGTTTTCAAAAATACAAAAAAAAGTCAACTTTTGATGTGGACTTTATATACATGATTGGCCTGTTTTTTTTTTGTTTGTTTTGTTTTGAAAATAGACTCGTGGTCTAGAAACGACTTGTGGACTAGAAACGACTCGTGGACTAGAAACGACTCGTGGACTAGAAACGACTCGTGGTCTAGAAACGACTCGTGGACTAGAAACGACTCGTGGACTAGAAACGACTCGTGGTCTAGAAACGACTCGTGGACTAGAAACGACTCGTGGTCTAGAAACGACTCGTGGACTAGAAACGACTCGTGGTCTAGAAACGACTCGTGGACTAGAAACGACTCGTTTTTCCGTGCAGGTCATTCTCCTGTTGTCGCTGTTCATCTTTATCTTCGTCATCGTAAAGCACTGCATTAAAACTCAGCTGGAAGTGAAGCTGCAGCCGCACGATAGACACACAAACCCCCGAGTCGTTACGAGTTCATTAAACCTGCGACCCACAAAACCAGCCGGCAGCACAGAAACACAAAAAATGAACAAAAATGACGACAGACAGACAGAAAATGATTAAAAATAGACTCATAATGATGCAAAATAAACAAAAATAAACACAAATAGGTGAAAGTGAGATACAAAGTGACTAAAAAGACACAAAAATGACCAAAAGTGACCACAAATGGACGCAAAATGAACACAACTGACCACAAAGAGACATATAACAAAATGTAGACACACAAAATGATGCAAAATAACCACAAAAACACACAAAATGATACAAAATAAACAGACACAAAATGATACAAAACAAGACACAAAATGATACAAAATAACCACAATAAACACAACAGGATACAAAGCAAACACAAAAACGCACAAAATGATACAAAATAACCACAATAAATATAAAATGATACAAAATCACCACAATAAAATACAAAATGATACAGAATAAACACAAAATAGACACAAAATGATGCAAAACAACCACAATGAGATGCAAATGTTTGAAAAAGAAAGAAAGTGACCACAACTGACCATGCAGAAACACAATATGACCACAAAGAGACAAAAAAATAGACAGACTCACAAAAAGACACAAACAACCACAATGACACACAAAATGACCCATAATAACCACCAAGACATGCACAACGACAACAATGAGACATAAAATGATGAAAAAGACACACAAAGTAACTAAAAAGCCACAAAAAATGACCACAAAAAGACACACAGACATAAAAAAAAACCAACCACAAAGACACACACTGGTGCATCAGGTTGTAGCTGAGGTGTTGGTGTTGCGTTCAGGGACTTTGCTGACATTTGTGAGTGAGTTGTGTGTGAACTTTGTTGCTGTTTGAGGTGAAACATTGTGTGTGTTTGTGTTTCAATGTGACTTTGTGTGTCTGTGTGCGTTGGCGTGTCCATCCTGAGGGCGATGCTCATTCAGTCCGGCGACCCAGAAACACATCAGTCCTGTAGTTAGGATCCCTGAGCCAGGCAGCAGCACCACGGGGTTGTGTTGTTGTTATTGTGTTGTTGTTGTTGTTGTTATTGTGACAGCTGAGGAACACGGAGAAGCTGTTTATTGATCGTGTTGATGAACCTCCATCAGAATCCTCCAGCTTGAAGCTCCTAAATCTAACAGATCAGCTGAAGGTCCGACACCGAGCAAGGAGTAAATAACCACAACAACACAACTCCAATAACACAACACAACAACAACAGCAACAACACAAAGATCATTAAAAACTGGAAAAAGACCAGAAGCTCTGCAGAAGCACACACCGTGTTCAGTTATTAGATGTTTGGAACACAAAGAGACACAAAATGATACAAAACAACAACAAAGAGACACAAAATGATACAAAACAACAACAAAGAGACACAAAATAATGACAAAGAGACACAAAATGATACAAAACAACAACAAAGAGACACAAAATGATACAAAACAACAACAAAGAGACACAAAATAATGAGAGACACAAAATGATACAAAACAACAACAAAGACACAAAATGATACAAAACAACAACAAAGAGACACAAAATAATGACAAAGAGACACAAAATGATACAAAATAAACACAGAGACAAAATGATACAAAACAACAACAAAGACACAAAATGATACAAAACAACAACAAAGAGACACAAAATAATGACAGAGACACAAAATGATACAAAATAAACTCAAAGACACAAAATGATACAAAAAGGACAAAAGTAGACACAAAATAACACAAAGTTACCAAAAATAGACAAAAAGTGATGCAAAGTAACAGTAGAGAGACACAAAATGATACAAAATACCCCCAAAATAGACACAAAATGATACAAAGTAACCAAAACTAGATACAAAATGATAAAACAAGGCACAAAATGATACAAAGCAGCAACAGAGGTACACAAAATGATACGAAATTACCAAAAAAGACAAACAAAACAGACACAAAATGACAGAAAATGGTGGAAAAGAGACACAAAACAACACAAAAGGACTAAAAAGACGCACAAAGTGAACAAACATCTCCAAAAATCGATGCACAAGTGATGACAGATATTTTTATAATGTCACAACTGAGCATAAAGAGAAAGAAACAAGAATAAAGAAACAATAAATGATGAAACTTCAGGACAAACTGGAAAACCTTGAGTCCTTTTAGACAAGTTTTGTGTCACTTTTGATTTATTTTGAGTTGTTTTACATAAATGTTGTCAATTTGGACAAGTTTAGATTAATTTTGTCCACAGTTTGATTGATTGTGAGTCATTCTGTGTTGGTTTTGTGTGAAGTTTGATGAGTTTTCATTGATTTCAGACTGACTCTGGTTGGTTTTGGACGGTTTTGTGTGACTTTAGGAAGCGGTAGAGATCAGTAGACATGAAGAGACGCCTTAAAGGAACCAAAACCAGAGAAGGAGCTGCTTCGTCTAGAAAATGAGGAGGAAAGCAGTCGTGTGGGGTTGTTGTTGTTAGTTTGTTTGTTGTCTCCTCTGGCTGTAGTTTAAAGCTATGAATGATTCATTGAACACATGCAGCTGACAGTCTTCATTCAGCTGTGATCACTCTCAGCTTCTGGACCTGATTTTATATTCAACAGTTTAGTTCAATCACTGGACGTGTCCAGGAAAATCACAAACGGTATCATGTACATTGTAAAAACATAAATCAGGACAAAACTGATTTTCACAAATCATAATTTATTCTTTTACAGCGTTTGACTGTAAAATGACATCATTCTGAACTGTTTTTAAATATGATTAAATGTAATAAATTTCAATAAACGTAATAAATATATCTTATTATTATTATTATTATTATTATTATTATTATTATTATTAATAATAATAATATATTTACTATTATGTCAAAGAAAAATACACATTAATGATTTAAAAATGGTAAATAATTTTTTTACTTTTGCAAATTTTCTAAATTTTTTATCATTATCATTTCTTTAGAGAAGAAAAACTGAATTTTCTTCTGCTTTTCTAGTGAAGAGCTCTTGACTTGGTGAGGAATTTAGCATCTTTTTGAGGCGGTGGAGACCAAAAATGGAGCAAAAACAGAGAAGAAATTAGATTTAAATCGGTTGGGTGGTTTTATCTTCTTCAGTTCTTTCTATATTGATGATGCTCTACTCATATTCACAGTTTTTTTAAAATTTAAATTAAGTATGCAAAAGCTCAGAGAAGAAGATAAATGTGAAACTGTCCAGATACTTTTGGTCGAGTTGATTTTGCTGCTTTTCTCAGAGAAAAACTGAAGTTATGAACAATTTTCTGCCACAGAAATGTATTTTATTCCGCCGTTGATTATCTCACCACCTGTCAGATCTTTGAACACGACTTTGGGAACGTCTTATTTCGCTGCTGATGAACTCGCGGCTGCAAACAGGCGACTACGTGACCGAATGGAAACCAGAAGGAACACCTCATCAGGAGCTACTGTAGTCCACGTCCACGTGTGACGGGACAGATGACAGCTGGAGATAGGAAAGAAAAACAGAGCTGCTTTCTGCTTTGATGTACAGACACACACACACACACACACACACACACACACACACACACACACACACACACACACACACACACTCCAGAAATCAGATTTGGGAGCTGTGAAGAATAAATGCATGAAGGGTTGAAAAACGAGGCCTGTCTAATCATTCAATTAGGATCCCAGGCAGATGGTGGACACACAAAACACACACACACACACACACACACACACACACACACACACACACACACACACACACACACACAGTAACCTGTTACACTCCTGGTCGGTGTAATCCATCCTTCAGTGTTACTTCACCCTGATCCGATGTTAAAGAGGCTCTTGGTTACCAGGACATCCCATAATAATCTGACCGTATAGACTCCATGGCAATGCCAGAACCAAGTATTTAGACGTCAGTTTGGAGATTTTGTGTAGATTTGCTTCCATTTTTCTGTCTAAAAGACAGACAGACACATTTTAGACATGTTAGATTCATTTTGGCCAATTTGAGTCATTTTTAAAAAATCTTTTTAAATTAATTTTGAAAATTTTGATTCAATCTAGCCAATTTTTGAATCATTTTGGAAAAATTTTATTAATTTTGATCAATTTGTCTATACATTTTGGACACATTTTGAGTCATTTTGGCAAATTTTCGATTCATTTTGAACACATTTTGATTCTTTTTGGGCACATTCTGATTCATTTTGACCAATTTTTGATTCAATTTTACACTTTTTGAATCATTTTGGACAATTTTTGATCCTTTTTTTTTTTTTTTTTTAAAAATAATCTTTTGATTAATTGTCCAAATCCTTTATTGCAGCTGGTGTGGCTTCTTTTCTCAGAAGAAAACTTGGGTTAAAAGCAGTTTTCTGCGACAGAAACACGTTTTATTCCGCTGTTGATCTTTTAACCTGCTCCAGGAAAACTTGAGTCCAGATTATCAGATGAGCTGGTGAACATATCGGAGCATTTAGCAGCTTTTTGAGGTGGTGGAGACCAAAAATGGAGCAAAAACACAGTGAAGTTTGGACTTGAGAAATGAATGATTTCAGTGCAGATAAAAGTTAGATCCTTGGGAGGATGAGAGCAGCTGAGGTCTTTATTAATCCTGGAGTTTCACGGCTCGTCATCTTTAAGGCTCAGCTGAGATAAAGAGTTTGTCCGGCAGGTGAGTTGGAGCTTCATCAGGTCGGCGTTTTTCAGGCTGATTGGAGGTGAAGCAGTAATCATCCCTTCAATCACTTCTGAGTCCCGACTCTCGAATCAAACGCTCCTCGTCTCATGACTGGAGGACTTGAAATACACTCGAGAGTTTTATCAGTCTGACGTCAGCCTGGACTTAACGAGGCGGACTGATGATCTGATTACAGCTGCTGAGGACCACAAGATGATCATCACCGTTTTTAAATGATGTATACAGTAATCTGAACACTAAAAAAGTAAATCCTTGAACATACAAGAGAACTAAACATGGTAAATGTAGAAATGCAGAGAGATAATTACTGTTGGTGAGTTTTTTTTAGTTATCTTGCATAAGTTTTGTCTCCTTTTGGATAAATTTGGTGACATTTGGATACATTTTGAGTCATTTCACCCACATTTTAATTCATTGTGGAAAATTTTTGATTAATTTCGGACAAATTTTGTGAAATTTGAGATTTAGGCACATTTTGATTCACTTCAGACATATTTTGTTTCCTTAAACAAAATTCGATAAAATTTTGGGCAAATATTTAGACATTTGGGCACATTTTGAGTCATGTTACTCACATTTAAATTCATTGCAGAACATTTTTGATTCATTTTCAACATGTTGACTCATTTTAGACCATTTTTTAAATTCGTTTTGGAAACATTTCAATGATTTTTTGAACAAAATTTGATAAAGTTTCGGGCGAATTTGGTGACATTTGGGCAAATTGTGAGCCATTTCACCCACATTTTAATTCATTGTGGAAAATTTTTGATTCATTTTGGATAAATTTGGTGATATTTGGAGGCATTTAGTGACATTTGGGTAAATTTTGATTCACTTTAGACATATTTTAACTTATTTTGGAAAATTTTTGATTCATTTTTGGACTTTTTTTATTAATTTTGGACACGGTTCAATTGTTTTTTTTGACAAAGTTTTATTAACTTTGAGGCAAATTTGGTGACATTTGGGCACATTTTGTGTCATTGCGGAAAATGTTTTAAGTTTGGACAAATTTTGATTCATTGTGGAGAATTTTTTATTCATTTTGAACAAATTTTGATTCATTTTGGACAAATTGTGTTTAATTGTGGACACATTTAGTGACATTTGGGAATATTTTGATTCATTGTGGACATTGTTTAATTTTTTTGGCAAAATTTGATTCATTTTGGACAAATTTTATGACTTTTGGGCAATTTTTTTTCATTTCGCCCACATTTTGGTTAATTGCAGAAAAACTTTGATGATTCATTTTGGGCCATTTTTGATTCTTGTGTGTTGCAGCTGGTAATCTGGGCCAGTCAGCAGCAGGATCAGGATGAGAAGATGGCTGGCTGTGTGTTTCCAATGGGACCAGAGAGCTTTCAGCGCTTCACGCCGGACTCCCTGGCGGCCATCGAGCAGCGCATCGCCCAGGAGGAGGCCCGACGCCACAAACACTACCAGGAGGTAATGTCTACTCAACACTACCAGGAAGTAACGTACACTCAACAAACACTAACAGGAAGTAACATACATTCAACAAACACTAACAGGAAGTAATGTACACTCAACAAACACTACCAGGAGGTAACGGCCACTCAACAAACACTACCAGGAAGTAATGTCCACTCAACAAACACCAACAGGAAGTAACGTACACTCAACAAACACCAACAGGAAGTAACGTACACTCAACAAACACCACCAGGAAGTAACGTACACTCAACAAACACTAACAGGAAGTAACGTACACTCAACAAACACTAACAGGAAGTAACGTACACTCAACAAACACTAACAGGAAGTAACGTACACTCAACAAACACTAACAGGAAGTAACGTACACTCAACAAACACTAACAGGAAGTAACGTACACTCAACAAACACTAAAAGGAAGTAACGTACACTCAACAAACACTAACAGGAAGTAACGTACACTCAACAAACACTAACAGGAAGTAACGTACACTCAACAAACACCAACAGGAAGTAACGTACACTCAACAAACACCAACAGGAAGTAACATACACTCAACAAACACCAACAGGAAGTAACGTACACTCAACAAACACCACCAGGAAGTAACGTACACTCAACAAACACTAACAGGAAGTAACGTACACTCAACAAACACTACCAGGAAGTAACGTACACTCAACAAACACTAACAGGAAGTAACGTACACTCAACAAACACTAACAGGAAGTAACGTACACTCAACAAACACTAAAAGGAAGTAACGTACACTCAACAAACACTAACAGGAAGTAACGTACACTCAACAAACACTACCAGGAAGTAACGTACACTCAACAAACACTAACAGGAAGTAACGTACACTCAACAAACACTAACAGGAAGTAACGTACACTCAACAAACACTAAAAGGGAGTAACTCACACTCCACCAATGCTGGCAGTAAAGGAGGAAACCTGAGTGGGAAACAAACTGTGTTGTGTCGGTAGGACCTGGGCGATGTGGAAATCCCCCGGCCCCGGCCCGACCTGGAGGCTGGAAAACAGCTGCCACGCATCTTCGCCGACATCCCATCTCACCTGGTGGGTGTTCCCCTGGAAGACATCGACCCGTACTACTTCAAAGACCACAGGGTAGGTTTCTGGAAGCTCCTGCAGCACATCAGAAAGGAGGGAAAATACTGGGTAAAACACTGGGTTAGGATGAAAATATAACTTGGTTTACCGTCAGGGTGACATAAAATGCTGTAAGACTAAAAACAATCAACACAATTCATAGAAAGTTAGAGAAAAACGATGAAATATAACAAGAAACATGGAGGTGAACAATAAAGAGCTGATTTGTATTTATAAAGAGGAACAGAAGGTGTGAGTCAGTAGAGTTAAACCAGGAGGCAAATATGATTCCTTTTATTGAACCATGATTATGTCATTTACTTCATAATAATATAGTTTAATATGAAAATGTAATCTAATCTGTTATAATCTATCATAATCTAATTTGATCTAATGTAATCTGATCTAATCTAGTCTAATACTATTCATTATTCCATTTACTTCATGTAAATCTCCAGTTCCACAGAGCATAATACTGCCACCGCCATGCTTGGTGGTAGGTTTGCTGTTCTTAAGGTTTAAAAAAAAGTTTAAAACTTGCCCAAGACATTCTGAAACCAGTCCTAAAAATGTCTAAAACCAGGACCAAAATCAAACCTAAACCAGTCCAAAAAATGTTCAGAACCAGTCAGAATACAGTTTGAAACCAGTCCTAAAAAAGTCAAAAACCTGTACAAAATCTGGACCAAAACCAAACCTAAAGTCCTTTAAAAAAGTCCCAGACCATCTGAAACCAGTCCTGATCCAGGACCAGATCCAGACTAAAATAAAACCCAAACCAACTTTAAATCACATCCAAAACCAGGAGAACCAAGCCTGGAACCAAACATGAACCAGTCCCAAAAAGTCCAAAACCAGTCCAACATCCAGTCTGAAACCAGTCCAGAAGCATGATGCTGCCGCCTCCATGCTGGATAGTAGGTTTGGTGTTCTTGGGGTTAAAGGCCTCACCTTCTCTTCTCCAAACAGATTTAAATAGCAGCAAGTATCTGTGAAATAATTAGACACTTGCAGTTTTAGATAGCAAAGTTGGTAATTTTACAGTCAAATATTGCAAAAAAAACAAACTATCATTTATAAAGAAAAATGGCAGATTTCTGATGTGGATATTATTAATAGTTTTATTCTGTTTTTCTGCAGTCAAAAAGTAAATTTATAGTTTTCTAAAATGGGATTTTTGTGTTATTTTTAATTCATCAAAGCAGGTAATATCTGTAAAAAAAATTTTTACAGTGCAGCTGAATCACGTCGTGTTTTGTCTGTTTTTTTGTCAGACCTTCATAGTCCTGAACAAAGGAAAGGCCATCTTCCGCTTCAGCGCCACGTCGGCTCTGTACGTCTTCAGTCCGTTCCACCCGATCCGAAGAATCGCCATCAAGATCCTCGTCCACTCATATCCTTCAGCCCACTCATAGAACAGGAACAACAAGACATCAAAAAATGACACGAAAATACACAAAACACCACAAAATCATGCCAAAAATAACACAGGGATAAATATGGCACAAAAATGACACAAAGATAACTCAGAAATTACACAAAAAGATGCAAAAATGACAGAAAAAGAGACAAAAAATGAAAAAATGACAAAAGAAGGCACTAAATGACATAAAAATGTCATAAAAAGGTATAAAAATGTCATAAAAAGACTCAAAAAGGACACAAAAAGGCATAAAATGTCATAAAAGGCACAGAAATGTCATAAAAAGACACAAAAAGGACAGAAAAAGGCATAAAAAGACACAAAAAGGCATAAAAATGTCATAAAAGACAGAAGTGTCATAAAAAAGACAAAAAGGCATAAAAAGACACCAAAAGGACACAAAAAGGCACAAAAATGCCATAAAAAGACACAAAAAGGCATAAAAAAGACACAAAATATACAAAAGGCATAAAAATCTCATAAAAAGACACAAAAAGGACATAAAAAGGCATAAAAAAAGACCAAAAATACACAAAAATTGCACAAAAAGACACAAAAATGCCATAAAAAGACACAAAAAGGCATAAAAAAGACACAAAATATACAAAAGGCATAAAAATCTCATAAAAAGACACAAAAAGGCATAAAAAAAGACCAAAAATACACAAAAATTGCACAAAAAGACACAAAAATTACACAAGAAGACATAAAATGTCACAAAAGACACGTAAATGAGACAGAGGCAACAATTAATCAGAAATTACACTAAGAGATGCAAAAATGACAGAAAAAATAGAAACAAGCGACACAAAAACAACACAAAGTGATAAAAATGATTTCTCACGTTTGTCTGATTTTACTGATGGAACTGAACGTCACAGATGAGTAGTTCAAGGACCGTCGGAAAGTAGAATTTTTGCAGATTTTTTCTATGTTCACCCTTTCTTTTTCTTGGCGATGCGTTTTTCCAGACTCGGTCCCGTAAATCCAGATGTGAGCCTGAATGTCCAGCGGTGTGTTTGTCCCTGAACGCCTCGTTGACACATTTTGTTCACACCACGAGTCGCCTCACACTTGGTTATTTTTACCGTGTCGAGGGCCATCGGGCGGCGACACGATAAGTGGCCGAGCAGGTCGCACACGAGGCGTCGCTTTGTGAGTCTGTGTGTGTCGGGGGGAGTTGTGGTGCTGAAGTGTGTGTCTGCGCCTCACAAGTGTGTGTGTGTGTGTGATGAAGTAAGTCCTGGAGTTCTGCCCGGCGCCACTATGACAAGCTGTCACAGACACACACACACACACACACACACACACACACACACACACACAAATGACTAAAAAAGATGAAAAATGGCACAAAGCGGCACTAAAACGTGCCAAAAAGTTACACAAAAGATGTGAAAGACATGAGGTCCAAAAAAGACGACAGAAAGAGGACAAAAAATGGCCTGAAAAGACATAAAAAGCTGCAGGAACGGCATAAACAACACTAAAATGGTGAGAAAACACACAAAGACACACAAAAACAGACAGAAATGACACAGGAGCACACAATCTGACTGAATTTCAAACATGACACAAAAGACACAAAAGCAACATAAAATGGGATAAAAATATCTTGAAGTTACATAAAATGACACAAAAATGACAGAAAATGACCTGAAAATACCCAAAAAGGACATAAAATGCCACAAAAATTCCTAAAAAAAATCACCTAAAATGGCAGAAAAAGACACAAAAATAAAATAAAATAGTACAAATTACCCAAAAACTACATAAAATGACACAAAAATAAAAACGACATAAAATCACACCAAAAAATCCAAAACCAACATAAAATGGCACAAAAATACGCAAAAAATAAATGACACAAAAATACCAAAACTACATAAAATGAGACATAAAATAAAATTACCTAAAAACACCCAAAAATGAAATAAAATGGCTCAAAAATTCACAAAAATGACATAAAATGACTTAAAATCCCCCAAAACAACATAAAATGTCACAAAAATGCCCAAAAAAACGACATAAAATGACATAAAACCACATAAAACCGAGACTGTTTCCATGAAGTGACTCTGAACTCTCAGTTTGGTGTTTTTTACTTTTCCTCTGGTGAAAATGCAGAGTCTGGCTCACTGTTTAGGATGTGGGAGGTGTAATGACATTAGCTACGGTGGCCTGGGAGGTCCACAGCGGCAGCCACAATTAGCCGCCGGCAGCAGCTTCGTCAACAGTTAGCGCCGACTCTGCGCTGCGTTTGGGCGTCGCTCAGCAGCCACAATGTTCCTTCTGCCAAATGACAGTAATTATGATTCATTCCTGGGCGTGATTGACAGGCCAGCGCCAGGTGGAGGTGATATTTTCTGACACTTTGAAAAGTTGCTGCTCCCATTATGTGATGATTAGAGCGAGTGGAGGCTGCTTCTCCCACCAGAGCTGCTAATGGAATATTAATCTGCTGCACGCTAGCATTCGTCTTTATTTAGCTGTAATGGGGAACCGGCATTAAATCAGAAACGTTAAAGCGCCGCGCCGCAAAGACACGTTTCCACATTTACAGACCAAACTCCTCTTTTAGAATCTGCAGCCACTAAAAGCTGCAAATCACACAAAACTCAAGCGATTCTGATCCTCTCCCCACAAGAAACTCCACCCAAACCATGACAGGGGGAGAATGAACACAACACCAACACTGAAAGGTTTTAAAAAAAAGACACAAAGAGTAAGTAAATGCGAAAATAGCATGAAAAGACACAAAAAAGATGCAAAAATGATCCAAAACTGACACAAAAAGACACAAGTAATTGGAAAAATAGCTCGAAAAGACACAAAAAGGTGCAAAAATGATCCAACAAGATCCAAATTTGACAGAAAATACACTAATAAGTTTGAAAATAGCACAAAAGACACAAAACTGCCACTAACAGATGCAAAAGACACAAATAAGTGTAAAAATACCATGAAAAGACACAAAAAAGACAAAAAAGGTGCAAAAATGATACAGATGCAAAACTGACGCTAAAAGATGCAAAAAAGACACAAAAATACACAGATGTGAAAATAGCACAAAAAATGTGCAAGAACAACAAGATCCAAAATTGACATGAAAAGACACAAAGAAACAAATAAATGTGAAAACAGCATGAAGGCACAAAAATGGCACAAAAAGACACTAATAAATGTTGAAAATATCCTAAAAAGATGCACAAAAAGATGCAAAACTGATGCGAAAGACACAAAAATCACACAAAAAGATGAAAAAATGTGAACCTAAACCATCTAAACACACCTGAACTTACACCTGGACTCACCTGAATACACACCTGAACACACCTAGTTACACCTGAACTCACCTGAATACACCCGAATGCACCTGAAGTCACCTGGACACTCACCTGATTACACTTGAACTCACCTGAACTCATGTGAAAACACCTGAACACACCTGATCACACCTAGACACACTCCTGGACTCACCTAGGCGTCTGATTGGCTGTGTTGCTCTTTAACTGCTGCTCACGTTGTTCAGTCTCTTCATCATGTGCACCATCCTGACCAACTGCTGCTTCATGGCCATGTCAGAACCAGCGTACTGGGCCAAGTACCTGGAGTGAGTACACCTGAGAGAACTGCCACTATTACTACTTTTTTTTTTTTTTTTTGTCTGCATTTGTTCTCATTGTTTAACTCCACAAAAGAGGTGTCAACATTATATGAGATTGATGCATATTTTAGTCTTGCAGCCAAATATTTTAATATTTAGTGCATGTGTGTGACCATCACCGGCCCTCCCTGAAAGCTAAGCAGATATTCTTTATTAGAATTCCCTATTATGAGCCAGGGAGGGCAGTGCTACACCTCAGTGATGTGTGGGGGAAACAAAGACTGGACAGGACGAACAGGACGAACAGGGATAGAAAATAACAGGCGTTGCTATTGCAATTAAAGATTGTAAGGTGGTGTGTTATGCCCAACTACTAACTGCCCATCAATAAAAAAAAAATAAATAAAAATTTGAAAAAAGAAAAGAAAACCAAACCAACACAAAAGAAAAAGAGATTCAATAATAAATGAACAAATGGTACTGAGCACCATAATTGTGGGTGTCTTGATAGTATAGAATAGAATAGAATAGAATAGAATAGGCCAGAAAAGGATACTAGTGCGAGAGAGAATGAGTTTAGGGTAGAGACTGGAGAAATTCTCAGCACATTATGGCGGGACCCATCAATCGCTGAAATGGGACTCGGCAGTAGCTGGCAAGACCTGATCAAACATGCAAGTGTGAAGAACCCCGAAGCCCATGCCACTATTACTACTAATAAACCCAATTTAGTTCTTCAGCGTCGTTACACTAAATTCCATTCTCTCTGTTGGACTAAAGCTGTCCATTTGACCTGCTGTGATATGTTTTATTACTGCTGCTTGTCCACTTCCTCCTCAGGTACACCTTCACAGGTATCTACACCTTCGAGTCGCTCATAAAGATCCTGGCGAGAGGTTTCTGTGTCGGACCCTTCACCTTCCTGAGGGATCCGTGGAACTGGCTGGACTTCAGCGTCATCGTCATGGCGTGAGTTGAAAACTCGTTTATGTCCACTTCAAGACCACGTTTATCATGTCAGTGATGAGCTCATAACGACTCCTAGGACTCTGGAACGATAACATTTGGTTAAACATCTCTTATGGTTTCAATGTGGTCTGTCAGGCATGGAGGTGGCAGTATCATTATACCATCAATTTAACTGACTCAAGTTGGAGTCAGAAACACAGCAAATCTGGTTGAACGGTACCAGAACTGTTCCAGTTCAACAAGATTTCTCGTCTTATACAATATTATTGTTGTGTTTCTGACTCCGACTTGAGTCAGTTAAATTGATGGTATAATGATACTGCCACCTCCATGCCTGACGGTAGGTATAGAGTCCAGAGGGGTCGAACCAGATTAAAACCAAGACGAGATGTTTAACCAAATATTACTGTTTGTGTTCGTATATTTATGATCCAGCAGCAGATTTGACCCTATTTCCAGAAGACCTTTAATAAATCTATGACAAGCCTTCATTGATTCCAGAGTTCTAGGAGTCGTCCTTGTTTTCTTCTCACTCACTAATTTTGTTCATATTTTTCTTTGCCACCATTGTTGTTGTTGTTGTTGTTTCCACAAATCAAAAAAGACCTGAACAAAAGTGTTTTCCTTGTGTGTGAGGTTAAACCTGGTGTAAAGAGGCTGGTTAGGGTTAAATCCTGGATGTAGGGGTGTCTAAAAGCCTCCTGGAGCTGCAGTAAAGAGGCTGGTTAGGGGTTAAATCCTGGATGTAGGGGTGTCTAAAAGCCTCCTGGAGCTGCAGTAAAGAGGCTGAGGAGGACGAAGTGTCGACGGGCTCCGTTGTTCTTCTGATGGGATTAAAAATAACGGATGTCCGTGAAGCCTCCCGCCGCTCAGCAGCCGCAGAAAAAAAATTAAATTCTGCTTCCGAGTCAGTTTGCAAAGCCGATGTGTGCAAAGTAAGGAGAAGCTGGCTTCTCATTGTGTGTCATTTCTGCTCGTCTTAAAGCCTAAACCCAAGCAGGCGGCTTTCTGCAAACTTTACTGCTGCTCCCACGCATAAAAACGGAAAACTTCCACTGGTTCACGAGTTCTGATGACAAAACAGATCAGCCAGAGAGAGGATAAATCATCAAAGAATAAAAGCAGAAACCTGAAATACTGCTCACAGTCCACAGCATCCAGTATTAGCTGCTAAACTAGATTATACCCACTCATTTAGCATCTTTTTCTCCTCATTTAGCATCTTTTTGCTGTCATTTAGCATCTTTTTGGCGTCATTTAGCATCTTTTGCATTTTCATTTTAAATCTTTTTTTTGCAAAATGAGTTAGACAGGGCAGTTTTTCCACAGAACAGAGAAGCGACAGATATGACAAGAAAATACACATTTGAACAGTACAAATGTGCAAATGAGCACAAAAAGATGCAAAATGAGCACAAAAACATGAAAAATGAGAATATAAATATGCAAAATGAGCAGAAAATCATGTAAAACGACAGTGCAGAAAATAATGTTTATTAAATATCAAAATTATAATGTGAATATTAATTAAAAATAATATTTATTTTGTGTTTTTTTTCATCTTTTTGTCTGATTTTTGCATCTTTTAGTCTCAGTTGTGGATCATTTTTGTGTCTTTTTAGTGTTGCATCATGATAATTTTTGTGACAGATTTTTGCATTTTTGTATCTTTTTTGCATCTTTGATGCCTTTTTGTGTCATTTTTTTGGTCATCTTTGCATTTTTTTTGCCATTTTCTCCAGTTATTTTGTGTATATTTTTGTCTGTGTCATTTTTGTGTCTTTTTGAAGTTTCTGCCTGTTTTGTGTCATTTATTTGTGTCATTTATTTGTGTCATTTTTGTCATGTTTTGGATTTTGCTGGATCAGTTTAGCAACTTTTTGTGTGATTTTTGTATATTTTTGTGTCATTTATTGGGATCTGTGTTGTTTTTTTTCTACATATTTTTGTGTCAGTTTTAGATTTTTCTTGTGCCATTTCTTCAACTTTGTCAATTTTGTGTTTTTTCAGATTTTTTCATCTTTTAGCATCAGTTTTGCATTTTTATGTGTAATTCTTGTGCCTTTTTGTGCCATTTGTGTATCTATTTGTGTCACTTTTGTTTTGGATATTGTTGGATCATTTTAGCAACTTCTGTGTCATTTTTGAATCTTTTTATGTCACTTTTTGTGTGATTCTGCATCTTTTGTTGTCAGTTTTCTGTATTTATGTGTAATTTTTGTGTCTTTTTGCAAATTCTGCCTGTTTTGTGTCATTTGTGAATCTATTTGTGTCATCTGTTTGTCTTGTTTTGAGACTTTTTGGATCAGTTCAGTAACTTTTTGTGTCATTTTTGCATCTTTACATGTAGTTTTTATTTCTTTTTTTTGTCCTTTTCGCGTGTTTTTGCAATTTCTGTCTCTTTTGTGTCATTTTTGGATCTTTTTATGTCAGTTTTGTGTATTTGTGTGTCAGTTTTACATCTTTATGTGTAAATTTCTGCATCCGTCAGTGTCGTTTCCAAACAGCAGCCTTCGTGTGACTAAAACGACTTCATCCGGTGGATAAAAACAGAATAACGGAACTCCGTGACACGTTTTTAAAACCCCAGGTTTAAAAAGGCGCGCCTTCCTGACCTGAGCTCATAAATTAGCGTGGCTCCGTCAGCCGGAGCCTGAAACGGCCTCTTAGCTCCGTCGATGACCAACGTTTGGTTCCATCCGCCGCTAATTGAGCTGCTGGGGTTTGGTCGGCGATCAGCGGCGATCAATCAGCGGCTGCAGGAGGAACCAACCGATGGGATCGATACTGACCCTGAGGCTCGGCTGGAGGTTAGCGGGCGGCGTAGCGCTGAAGGTGAAGTGGGACGTCGGCGTTACGTAACTGGAGGCAGAAACGGTTCCATTAAAGGACCAATCGGCCGTTAGAGAACAGAATCTAAAAGCTGCTTCATGTTTCATTCTGTCAAACAAAAGAACCTCGATTATTTAATAAAAAGACTCAGATTTGTAAAAACGACAAACAGAAAATATCCGTCAAAAACCGTCGCCCATTAGGACATTTTTATAAATTGTACATTTAAAAAAAAGAATAATCAGAATTTTTGCACATTTTCCTCTTATTTTTTAACTAGAATTTTTCTGTATTTTTTATATAAACTATCAATAAAATTACATAATTAGATTGTGATGTTGAATGGAAAATAGCGAGAAAATAAAAGTTCCAAAAATGTATGGTTTCAAAACCATATTTTTTTTCCCAGAATTTTCCAGATTTGTTTCTGTATATTTGCTCTGAAATATTATTGAAATGACTTAAATTAATTATGAATTCGCGTGTTTAGTGTAAAAATAACTTGAAAATAAAATGAATGAAAAGTCTTTTTTAAACAAAGAAAATGTATGTTTTCAACAAGAAAATGTATTTTTAAACATTTGACTCATATTTGAAAAATCATTCTAAAAAATATGCATCTTTCGCACAATTTTCTTCTTTTTAAAAAACATATCAGTAAAATTCCATAAATAAAAAGCACATTTTACATGTCTAATGTAAAATGACTGTAAAAATCTGAGCGTTTTAAAGAACCATTAAATAATTTTTTAAAAGAATATGTATTTTTTTTGTCTTGAAAAGAATGTTATATTTAAAAGAATAAACTGTAAAGGAAAAACAAAAACAACTCATGTAAAATTAAGGCTGTATTTTCGTTAAAAAAAAAAAAAAAAAGTAAAAAATAAAAATCAGAAATTTCCAGAATTTTCCTGATTATTTCTGTATTTTTGTTGTAAAATATTAATACAATTACATAAATTAATTGTTTGAAAAATATGCAATTTCAGACTTCATAAACAAATAAAAAATACAATAAATCTGATTAAAAATTGCAAAAAAAAATAGAGCGATTCATGTAAAAATAAATATCTGATCTGAACATGCAGTAAAATGATTAAATGTCATTATTATTATTATTATTATTATTATTAATAACAATAATAATAATAATAATAATAACTAAATTTTGTGAAATTATTAAATAAAAGTTACATTAAATTTCAAATGTTGCAAACAAACAAAAAATATAAATAAAAATTAGAAAAAATTACAAAAAGTATGTCAACAGTTTCCTTTTAAAATACTTGAACACCTCAAACCTCCTTCATTTCTTCTTCTATTGTTTCGTGTTGATTTTTCCATTAACCTCAATGACACACAAACACACACTAACACAGTGTGTGTGTGTCCTTGAACCTTCAGTCAGGTGGACCTTTAGCAGCACAGGGACACATAAGTCACACACACACACACACACACACACACACACACACACACACACACACACACACCGCCTCTGTACCAGAGCTTTATTAAAACCAGAGTGATGGTCAGTAAATGGACACAAACAGAAATTACACATAAAGATGTAGAAATGATACAAAATATGTTGCAAAAAGAGGTAAAAAGTGACACAGAAAGATGCTAAAACGACACAAAGCTATCAAAAAGATGCAAAATTGACAGAAAATTACACAAAATAACACATAAAGATGTAGAAATTATATAAAAAGCTGCAAAAATGACACAAAAAGATGTAAAAATGACACGAAGACCCAAAAAATGGTACAAAAATATGTAAAAATTACACAAAAAGCTGCAAAACTGATGCAAAAATTACAAAAATGTTGCAAAAAGATGCAAAAAAAATGACACAAAGGCACAGATATACAACAATTTCTGGCGTGTCTTTTTAAAATGTGTGTAATTTTCCACATTTCTGACACCAAGTGTTGCGTTTAAGTTAATTTTAAACCAAGTACCAAGAATAACCGAGAACCATAAACAGCGTTAGTTTAAACATATAAATGTTAGAAATCTGCCCGTTTTGACGTCTAAACGTTCCACAGGATCCTCAGCAGCAGCACAACTGGTCCTTTGTTCCTCCCAGTTTGGTCTGCTGCTCGTCTCTGTAATCCAATCAGTCATCGCCGCTGAAACATGAGCCGTAATGGAGGCCGTTAGCGGCTCGGATCAGATGACTCCATCCCACCGGGGAGCCAAAATGGCCGCCGTCGCCTGGTGCCTCTCATCTGTTTGGATCTAAAGAGAACCTTCACAGCCCGGATCGCGTTTAGCCGTTAATGTTCTGCCGGAGGTTTAACATCTGGACACGAGAACGGATTTAGTTTCAATTACAGTTAATTTTACAAAAAATTTCCACTTTTATACAAAAGCAGAACCTCAAACAAGAACATTTGTAGCGTAATTTATGAGACATGATGTTAAATAATCACAATAAACCCTAAAAATGAGCAGCTTAACATATTTTAAGCAAATGTTATGAATAATTTTCTTTTAATTTATGGTCACGTTTTATTAAAATTGCTTTTAAAAAATATTAATTGACCTTAGCCAAGAAACGAAGACTGTAAGTAATGTCTATGTAAAAGAGTCAAGAACATGGATATTATTAAATAAACTGTCAAAAACATGAATATTGACACACAAAAGTGTCAGTAACATGGATATTATTGGATCACAGTGTCAAAAATTTGGATGTTTTTGGATAAATGTGTCAAATAAGGATTTTATTGGATAAAAGTGTCAAAAATGTGGATGTTATTGGATAAAAGTGTCAAAAACTTTGATATTATTGGATCAAAGGGTCATAAATTTGGATAGTAATGAACAAAAGTATCAATAACTTGGATATTTACCTACGAAAGTGTCAGAAACTTGGATATTTACATGGAAAAGTGTCATAAACATGGACATTATTGGACAAATATGTCAAAACTTGGATATTTACATACAGAAGCATCATAAACAGAAAATATTGAATAAAAGTGTCAAAACTCAACTCACTTGGATATTATTGGGTAAAAGTGTAATAAATATGGATAGTAAACACACAAAAGTATCAATAAGTTGAATATTTACCTATGAAAGTGTCAAAAACTTGGACATTTTCATGGAAAGGCATCATAAATGTGAACATTATTGTACAAAAATGGCAATAACTTGGATATTTACATACAAAAATGTCCAAAAATATGGATACTAATGCACAACAGTGTCAGTAACTTGGATGTTATTGGATAAATGTGTCAGTAATCTGGATATTAATGCACAGATGATTGAACAAACTGTTCATTTATTGTCATGTTCTATTAGAATCACTCAAAAACCAGAGTAATTTCCATGTTAACCATAAAAAAGACAAAATAAAGTCTACAAATGACATTTCTGTTTCACAATTGATTTATATCAAGTTTTTACATCTATTTTATGGTAACTGGGATCTTATCATATTCCATCATAGATTTTCCTTGTTTTATTTTAATAAAAACAATCAGAAAACCTTTGAGATTCATTATAAAATAAATACATATGAAATAGTAAAAATATTAAGACTATAATCACTAGATACTCAGGATAATGGAGCAGTTTTCCACAATACAAACAAAATTCAGTTTCATCAAGTGAAAAAAGTACTTTTAGCTTTAGCTCAGGCTAGCTGTGGCTAACTTTAGCTAGCTATAGCTGTTAGTGTGCAGGTGTGAAACTGATGCTTCTTGGTGATCATCCATCATTTTTAACCTGACTCACACCATGTTCAGAATGTCTGTGTTGAAAATTAGATTTTCTCTGATTTTTTACATTTTTCTCTGACGTCTTCTTTCTTTCCAGATCTGTAACTTCCTGTTTGCGTCAGAGCGACCAACAGCGCCACCAGATCCCAAATAAACCCTCCCAGATGTCTGTTGATGCTAACAGACGGTTCATTTCGGATTTGGTGTACTGTTCCCGCTCTCACGAGTCAGGAGTGGACTTTAAAACCACCGCAGCATTTTCAAACTTTGTTGTGTTTGTCTCCTTTTGTTGTATGTTGACAACCACCACACTGCCCCCTACAGGCTGTTAACAGAGTTTATCAAAGTAGGGAACCTGCAGGCGCTGAGAACCTTTAGAGTGCTGAGAGCCCTGAAAACTATCTCAGTGATCCCAGGTAAGGCCTCACCACCACCAGGGGGCGACACGGCACAAAAACAAGCTAAAAACACACCCGTCATCGTGGTTTCGTGGTGAACGTCCTCTCTTGTTCGTCCCATGTCTGCCATGTCTTGCAGCACCAGCCCACCTCCCAGTCTGCCCAGTCAGGGCTCACGGGTCACCTGATCTGTATTAACCAACCAGTAAAGAAGGAAAAGTCAGATCTGTTGAAACTGAACATGTGTTTGATAACTGGAGAATCAATGGCAGCAACACATCTTCCAGTCAAGATACTGGCCTAAAGTAGTCATGGTCATCCCGAGTGTTAAGTCAAATGGAACTGGACTTCTGTTTTTGGCTCTTGGGATAACCAAAAGGTGTCAATAGCCTGGATATTTACCCACAAAAGTGTAAAAAATTTGGATATTATTGGGTACAAGCGGCAAAAACATAGATATTAACCCACAGAATTGTCCATAAAGTGGATATTAATCTACAGAAGTGTCAAAAATATGGATATTAACCCGTAAAAGTCTCAATAACTTGGATATTATTGGATAAAAGTGTCAAAAATATGGATATTAACCCACAAAAATGTCAAAAACCTGGGTACTATTGGACAGAAGTGTCAAAAATATGGATATGAATGCACAAAAGCCTCAAAAATATGGCTATTAACCCACAAAAGTGTCAGTAACCTGGATATTTAGTTCCAAGTGCCAATAAACTGGACATTACCACATAGACGTGTCAATACACTGTATAATAACCAACAAAAACATCAAAAAGTTGGCTGTTATTGGATAAAAGTGTCAAAAAACATTGATATTAAGGCACAAAAGTGTGAAAAACTTGGATAGTAACCTACAAAAGTGTCAAAACCTTGAATATTATTGGGTTAAAGTGTCAAAAACGTGAATTGGATATTCACCTTGTAAAGTGTCAATATTCTGGATAGTAATGCGCAAAAATGTCAAAAACTTGGATATTATTGCATAAAAGTGTCGATAACCTGGATATTAACGCACAAACAAGTCAACAACTTGATTATTTACCTACAAAAGTATCAAAAACTTGGATGTTATTGGGCAAAACTGTCCAAAACGTAGATATTAACCTACAGAAGTGTCAATAACCTGGATATTAACCTACGAAAATATCAAAAACTTGAATATTAATGGACATTAACCTATGAAAGTATCAAAACTTAGATGTTATTGGGTACACGTGTCAAAAATATGGCTATTAATCTACAAAAATGTCAAAAACTTGGACATCAACCCACCAAATTGTCAATAATGTGGATATTAACAGTCAAAAGACCAAAGATGTGGGAAACAGGCGTCTCAGGCATCACTCTGTGACTGAGTTGCATTTTTCTCCAGCTGTCTGGTCGTGAGCAGTTTCGACCGTCCGACTTCGCCTCCTGAACAGTGGATCTCTGCTGTATCTCTGCTGGACCTCCATCTTTCTATCCCTCTGTGCTGGTCACTGTGGTCCAACCCTTCTGTGTGTCTGTTGTGCTTCTGTCGGCTTGTTGCAGATATGTGACTGAGTTTGTGGACCTGGGTAATGTGTCAGCCTTAAGGACGTTCAGGGTGCTGCGAGCGCTCAAAACCATCTCGGTCATCCCAGGTGAGGAAGCCGGGGAGGGATTTCAGAAAACCTCCTCCTGGCCTGAGCCTGCTGGAAGCTTCAGTGTTTGAAACCTCCTCTTGCATGCTTCCTGCTGAGCTCCACCACAAGCGCTTCAAGAGGCAGTATGCAGGAAGATGCTGCAAACTCTTCTGGTAACTGGTTGTGAGTGGACAACAGAGGCTCAGCAAACAGAAACTAAACCACCAGTAGCCTGCTGACTGATTCAGATTCTGGATTTTTACAGCTAGCCCCCAGACCTCCACAACTAGTTTTTAGACCTATAAAGCTAGTTCCAGACCTCTGCAACTAGTCCTTAAACCTCTACAACTAATCCTTAGACCTATACAGCTAGTCCACAGAACTCTACAACTCGTCTTTAGATCTTTGCAACTAGTCCTGAACCCTCAAAAACTAGCCCTCAGACCACTACAACTAGCCCTGAGACATCTGCAACAGTCCTCAGACCTATGCAGTACTGTTCCAGACCTGTGCAGCTAGTCCTTAAACCACTACAACTAGTGTTTAGACCTACAGAGGTAGTTCCAGACCTCTACAATTAGTCTTCAAACTGCTACAGTTAGTCCACAGAACTCCACGACTAGTCCTCAGACCTTTGCAGGTAGTTCCACACCTCGACAACTAGTCCTTAAACCTTTACAACTAGTCCTCAGACCTCTATGACCAGTCAATTAGTTATTATTGAGGCAAAGTTGAGGTTGAACAGGTTTAGTGTTCCTTAAAAGAAAAGAGTTTTCCTTTTCCATTACCGTTTTAAAAGACAGATTCTTCACTCCACGGTAAAACAAATGCAAATTTAAAACGATGTGTTGCTGCTGGCGAGCCTCTGTCTGTTTCCACTGTGCATGTTAGCATGCAGCGCTAACAGTATCATAGACATGTGTTGAAAATATGCTGCTGTAGTGGCCTCGTTATAACAATGTCTAACACATGTTATAACTCTTACAACGTTGTAGCAACGTGACAGTAACTGATCACAGTAGTCCTTCATTAGCTTACAGGTGCTTCCACACTAACAATGAAGACAGATGCAAATTACAGCTGGATCGCGTCTGTTTCTAATGAATCAACTAAAACATCTAAAAAGTGCTTTCAAGTGATGAAACATATGAAGGAAAGCGTCATCTTTGACTGGTAAGAAATGGCCGAGGACAGTCAACTTGTCTGCACCCTTTGTGTTCGGATGTATTTTGTTCCTGCTGTTTTTACCGTGTGTTCATGTGTGTTGTTACTGAACATTCAGTTTTAGGAGGTTTGGAGTCTGTTTTGCTGAATTTTGTTGGTGATTGTGCTGCTGACAGGAGAAAACCTTCATTCTTAAAAAAAAATCTTGAAAAAACAACTCGTCCCCAGACCTTAACAGATAGTTCCAGACATATATGACCAGTTCCAGACCTCTACAACTAGTCCTCAGATCTCTAGAAGTAGTCTCTAGAATATTACACCTATTTTAAGACCTCTACAATTAGTGCACAGACCTCTACAGCCAGTTTTAGATGTCTACCCCTAGTCGTCTGACCTCTATAGCTGCTTCTAGACCTGTACAACTAGTCTCCAGATGTCTACATCTACTCTTCAGAATTTAACAGCTAGTTCCAGATCTCCACAACTCGTCCCCAGACCTTTACAGCTAGTTTTAGACCTGTACAAGTCATCCTCAGACCTCTACCGCTAGTTCCAGATCTCTACAACTAGTCTTCTGACCTCTACAGTGAGTCCTCAGACCTTTAAAACTACTTGTTAGACCTTTACAACTGGTCTTCTGACCTCTACAGCTGCTTCTAGACCTTTACAACTAGTCTTCTGACATCTACAACTAGTCCCCAGATCTTTCCAACTAGTATTAGACCACTACATGGAGTCCTCAGACCTCTACAGTTAGTTCCAGACCTCTTCAACTAGTCCCCAGATCTTTACAGGATTTTGAGAAAACCTTAATTCTCAAAAAAAGACAAAACAAAATCAAGCTAATTGAATCCATTTTGGGTTTTTCTTCATGAACCTGTTGAGGTTTTCACCCAACAGCAGCTTTGTTTTGATGTCGTTGTGTGTAAAGATGGCTGCCATTTAGTCTGAGCTTAAAAACAAACAAAAAACAAAACAAAATTAAACTGATGGTGTTAGTTAATATTTGGGTCTATCATTTTTGACTAAATTCGTGGACATCAACTGGCTGCCATCTTTATGGCACCAGATTCATGGATTTATTTCCATTTTTTATTATTATTACTTTATTTAACTAGAACAGTGTATTTAGATGAAGCTTTCTGTGTTTTAGCTGTTTGTTTTCACTGAGTGTTTGTAGTTTTAGATGACGTGAAACGCCACAGATTGTTGTGTTAATGCTGTAACGCCGGCCGTCCTTCAGGCCTGAAGACCATCGTCGGCGCTCTGATCCAGTCGGTGAAGAAGCTCGCCGACGTCATGATCCTCACCGTCTTCTGCCTGAGCGTCTTCGCCCTCATCGGCCTGCAGCTCTTCATGGGAAACCTGCGGCAGAAATGCGTCCGCAGCACGACGCATTGCATCAACGGCAGCCTGCCGGCCAACGCCTCCTTCTACTGCAACAACAAGACCTGGACCTCCATCAAGGACTTCATCGATGACGAAGGTGAGGCTGTTTGATGCTTTACAGGTTTATTACTGCTGCGTTCAGGAACTGTTGTGCTGCTGTTAGCTTGGCTGGTTTGTTGAAACTGGAATGGGACGTAGAACAGACGTGTTCTTGTGTGAAGAACATCGAGTTTGGACAGAAAAATTTCATAAGTCTCTGAACTTTGAGCAGTTTCCATTTGTTTTCTGCTTGTGTCTCCGCTGTCCTGGTTTAGGTCTAGTTCTGGACTGGTTTAGGTCTAGTTTAGGACTGGTTTAGGTCTAGTTTAGGACTGGTTTTAGGACTGCTTTTCTGAATATTTGTGGTGAAAGAAAGTGTTGCAGGATTGTTGTTGTCATGAGACGGAGACGGTGGAACCAGACCTGCTTCTAGTATGTTCGGGCGTGTGTGTGTGTGTGTGTGTGTGTGTGTGTGTGTGTGTGTGTGTGTGTGTGTGTGTGTGTGTGAGACTGTGTGACACACACACACACACACACACAAACATGCAGAGGTCATGTGAGGTCAACGACACGCTGTTTGACGTGTCAGACAGGTTGACCAGAGAACATAATATATGTTACATGGACATTGTTGTATAAACACAGACACACACACACACACACACACAAACACACACACACACACACATACTGTCACACACAGTAACACACACACTGAGGTCGAGGTCGGGGTTAAGGAAACCCTTAAATCTGCCGTCAGATGAAACCAGAGCTGCTCTTTTTCTCTCCTCCAAAACACCGAACCGTCATCACAAAAACCAATTAACCAATTGACTCATTAACCAATTAACTCATTAACCAATTAACTCATTAACCAATTAACTCATTAACCAATTAACTCATTAACCAATTGACTCATTAACCAATTAACTCATTAACCAATTAACTCATTAACCAATTAATTAACTAATTAACCAATGAAATCATTAACCAATGAATTAATGAATTAACTGTTATTTCTTCCAGAATTTATTTAGACTTTACAGATTTTACCAGTTCTGTTTTCTAACTAAATAATGTCTACATCAAATTTTTGTCATTTCAGCAACTTTTTGTCTCATTTTAGTGTAAATTTGTGCCATTTTAGCATCGTTTTATATTTTTTTGTCATTTCGTGACATCGGGGACGTATTAATAAAAACGTGACGTTAAAGTGAGTTGACACGGCGAAACGATGGGAACAAATTGATCGCTAATATCAGCTCATCGTCGAACCTCGGACGGCGCGGCGAGCCGACGGGGCCTGATGGGAAATGTTTAGCATTGATCCCCGGTTCCAGGTCAGGCTCTCAGGTTTCTGGGCTTTTAGGGGTCGATACAGGAGCCTGCGGGGGACATTTGTCTGATGGACGGCAAAGCAAACTGGAAATGAATAAATAGACGGAGCATTAGGAGAACGTTTTACTGTCAGCAGCTATTCTGGGACTTTAAGAGAAGGAAATGCCGTGAGAACCGTCAGGATTCAGTTTATTTCAGCTCCTAATTAATCATCTAATAAAATCATCTTTACTGAACACGTCTCATTTAATTAGAATAAATAATTAACTGTTTACTCAGACAAAGTTCGCTTAAAAACAAAACAATCTGTCATTTTAAACGCTTTTCTGTCAGTTTCAGCATTTTTCTGTCATTTTAGGAATGTTTTACGTCATTTATGTGTCATTCTAGCATTGTTTTTGCATCAGTTTTGCAACTTTTTGTGTCATTTTGTGTCCTTTTTGCATCTTTTGCATCAGTTTTGTCATTCTTCTGTCACTTCTGCAACGTTGTGTGTCATTTTAGTGTCATTTTAGCTTCGTTTTGGCAGTTTGATGTCTTTCTGTGTCATTCTAGCATCATTTTGCTTAATTTTTGCAACTTTTTGTGTTCTTTTTGAGTCATTTTTTACAGTTTTATGTCCTTTCTGCAATGTTGTGTCATTTCTGTGTCATTTTAGCATTGTTTGTGTCAGTTTTATGTCTTTTCATGACATTCTAGTATCATTTTGCATCATTTTTGCATTCTTTGTGTAATTTTAGCATCTTTTTGTGTCATTTTCAGCAGTTTTCTGTCACTTTTGCAACGTGTCGATTTTGTGCCATTTTAGTATCATTTTGTGGAATTTTCTGCATTTTTCAGTTATTTTTTTCAAGATTTTGCATCATTTTGTGTCATTCTAGCATAATTTCTGCCAGTTTCATGTCTTTTTATGTCATTTTAGTTTCATTTTGTGTCATTTTTGTGTCATTTGTGTGTGTTTTCATGCTGTTTTTGTCTTTTTGTGTCATTCAGTCTTCTCTGAGTTCTCTCTCCTTCTTCATTGTGTTTCTCTGGAGCTGCAGGACTTTAAACTGAACCAACAATGAGTGGAAACGTGTTACAGGTGATGATGGTGACTGAAGTGATTCTCCATTTGTTCTCTGAACATGTTTGGTTCAGAGTTACGTAACAGAAACTCTGACCTTCGTCTTCCTCAGATGCTCGTCTTTTATTCAGACAACAGAAACCTCCTGATTCCAAACAAAAGCTGCTGCTGCACCCAAACTTCCAGCACAAAGACGACAAAAGCGTCTCGGTGGCTTCAGCCCGTTTGACAAACAGAAACTCCCGCCTTTGTTGGCCGTCTCAAAGTAACCGCAAGGCTTAGGGACGGGAGGCGAGGCCTGGGGACGAGGCCTGGGGACGGGAGGCGAGGCCTGGGGACGGGAGGCGAGGCCTGGGGACGGGAGGCGAGGCCTGGGGACGAGGCCTGGGGACGGGAGGCGAGGCCTGGGGACGGGAGGCGAGGCCTGGGGACGAGGCCTGGGGACGAGGCCTGGGGACGGGGGACAGGGACGGGGGACAGGGACGGTCTCGGAGGCGTCGACTCAGCAGATGGACGCAGATTAGCTGTTAGCTTAGCGCTCTGACACTTAACAAGGCGACAGATTTCTCAGAGAAACTTTGCATATTTTTGTGCCATTTTTTGACATTTTTGTGTCATTTTTGTGTCAGTTCGCATAATTTCTGCCTCTTTTTAGTCATTTTTGGATATTTGGTGTATTTTATCTCATTTTGTGTCATTTTATGTAATTTTTGCCTCTTATTGTGTAATTTTTACAAATTTGTGTCTCATTTCAGTGTCATTTTGCATAATTTTTGTCATTTTTGGGGTATTTTGTGTCATGTTTGTGTCATCATAGCATCTGTTTGTGTTGTTTTTGTCTCTTTTTGTATCATTTTTACATCATTTTGTGTAACTTCTGAGTCTTTTTGTGTCATTTTTGTGTTGTTTGGTGTCACTTTTATGGCATCTTTCTGTGTATTTTGTGTCTGTAATTTTTGTCTCATTTTCTGTCACTTTTGTGTCCTTTTTGCATATTTTTGTGTAACTTTTGCATCTTTTTGTGTCTCTTGTGCGTGTTTTGGTGCTGTTGTGTGTCTGAGAGGAGATGAAGGAGGAGGCGTGAATTAAACTCAGATGCTGTTAATCTGAGTCCCATTGATTTATTGTCAAAATACTTTTCCACTCATCCGTCTTTTATTTTTTCTGCTGGAGATAAAAGTTTTCTTCTCGAACAAAACAACACAACACTGAATGTTGACGTTGCTCGACTAATGGAAAACTAGAGAGTTGTGATCATATAAAGAAATCCATTAAGAGTCCAGGAAATCGGATTTAAACTCAGCTGATAGTTCTCAACTTTCACTGTAATCTCTTCATGTTGTTTTTGTGTCATTTTAACATCGTTTGTGTCTGTGTTTGTGGAATTTTAGTCGTTTTGAGCATTCTGGGTGATTTTAGTGCCATTTTGGGTCATTTTTGCATCTTTTTGTGTCATGTTTGCAACTTTTTTTGTCCTTTTGTGCTATTTTCATGTCATTTTAGCATATTTCTATCATAATTTAAATGTTTTGTGTCATTTTTGTGTCATTTTAACATAGTTTGTGTCAGTTTAATGTCATCTTAGTGTAATTTTTGCACCTTCCAGTGCCATATTAGTAATCTCTCTGTCATTTGTACAGCCTTTTGTGTCATTTTTATATCATTTTGTGTAATTTTAGCATTTTATTTCATCAGTTTTGTCATTTTGAGCATTTTTCTGTGCCATTACAATCTCTTTGTTTGAACCTGAAAGCTGTTTTGAAAGTGGTGTTATCTTTAAGAAAAATTAGGAAAATGTTTCCATTTATCAGCCAGAAACATCCGATTTTAAATGTTCCAACAGTCCTTGAACTACTCGTCTGTGATGTCATCAAAAACACTTTATTCTACGTTTAAATATTCACCAAAAATAAACCGTTTGCATAAAATAGATTCTGTTAAAAACAAAAAATTCTGAGCTTCTCGATGCAACCGAGAAGCTGAGATGGACTCAGATGTGACCAACAGTCAGGTGACAAAAAATCTGAGTTTTTTTTAAATTGATAGTGTGGCTGCAGAGAAACGTCCATGAACTCACCTGAACTCACCTGACAGCCACAGTTTTGCTGCTGTTGTTTCTTTCCTTGTCTGAGAACAAATATATAGTTTGTCCAGAGCTGCTCAGAGACATAAAACTGGTTGTTTTGGGAGCACTGGGAGTTTTTCAGGAACAAACAAAGCGAGAGCACCTCAGTAGTTTGATCTGCTGAAGGAAAGCAGCCCTGACTGATGACAGGCAGGAAGCTGAGCGGCTACAAGACACATCAGGTGTAAATTAGGAAATAAATGGTGCCTGAATCCCATTTAGCCGCTCCAGCATTAGCATCTCCAACCTGCTCGTTGAGGCCGTTAACACCTGGAACGCTGAGGAGGCTCAAAAACATGCATTTCTACCTTTCCACTGCGTAAACAAAACCTGTTTCTCACAGTTTCTCAGCAGCTTGTGGGCGTTTTATCGGAGCTAAAACGACACCCAGACTTTATTCTACACGTCTCATTTAAAAATTAAGCTGTTTGATTGAAAGTGATTCTGTAAAAAACAAAAAATTCTGCACTCAGCTGTGACCGACAGTCAGCTGACAGGGGTTTTTCAGCTTTTGCATAAAACAAATAATTGAAAACATTTTACATGCCAAATAATAAAAACTGGAACCTCGTCTTGTCTTCATTGCCAAACATCAAATTCTAGTGACATTAAAGGAGGAATACTTACTTAAAACCTTTCCAAAATTACTTTGCACTTTTAAACTTTATTTTTATTTTTTCTGTTAAAAATTTTTTTTTCACCCTTGTATATATTGTAAATAAAGCTGCTGTAACAATGTAAATTTCCCCTGGAGTGGGGAGAAATAAAGAACTTTATCTTATCTTATCTTAAAAATAAGTCAAAGTGACTCAGAGCTTGTGGAAAACGACAAAAGTTGTCCAGAATCAATCAAAATTATGTAAAATGACTCAAAAAATGTCAGAAGTCACCCAAAAAAATGTCCAAAATGAAACCAAATCTCCTCCAGATGGACTCGTTGACATGTTTATGTCAAAATATCTAAAAACTGGAACCGAGTCTAGTCATATTTATCAAACATTAGATTCTACTGATGTTAGAGCCTCAACAGTTGGAGAAATGTCGACCAAAGACTGTATTTTAGTAGAAATATGGATCCATCTATATATATACACTTACAGGAACTTTATGGAGACACTAAACCAGCCTCCGATTGAACATTTTGCACTTTTTTCCCCATTTTTAAGCACCAATAATTAGAAATATGTTCTGTAGGAGTCAAAAATAACTTAAAATCATTCTAAAATGACTAGAAATTGTCCAAAAGTGGTGAAAAATGAATTTAAAAATGTCCTAATTGACTTATTTTGGCAGTTAAACACATCAACATAGCAACAAATTGGAACCTTGTCTTGGCATTCATTAAATTCAACAGATATTTGAAACTTTTGTCACATTTTTAAGGGTGAATAATTATAAATCTGGCCTCTAAAGGAGCCACTGACTCATTTAGATCTGATGAACTCTGGTCTGTTTGTGTTTTCCAGACAACTTCTACAAGGTGGAAGGAGCCAAAGACGCTTTAATCTGCGGGAACAGCAGCGACGCCGGGTGAGTTCTACCTGACCTGATGATCTTTATGGGATGTTTTCAACTCAGAGCTGCTTCTGATGTCTTTGGTGTTCTTCCAGTATGAACAGAGTCATGGTTGTGGTGAAGGTTTGATCGTTTGGAAGCATCTTCATCCGGTCTAGATCAACTTCTAGTAATTTTATGACGGTTTGGATTCATTTTTTACACTTTTTGAGTCGTATTGGAGACATTTTGAGATCTTTGGATGATTACTGAGTGAGTTCTGATGAGTTATGAGTGTTTTTATCCAGTTTTAAGTTGTTTCTGACTAATTCTGAAGCATTTTGGGCAATTTTAGACTAAGTGTAAGTGTATATAAATGGATGGATCCATAGTTCTACTAAAATCCAGTCTTTAGTCGACATTTCACCAACTGTTGAGGCTCTAACATCAGTAGAATCTGATGGGTGGCAAGTTTGACAAGACAAGGTTCCAGTTTTTAGGTATTTTGATGCATAGAAATCTCAACATGGGTCAATCTGGACCGATTTGTTGGCATTTTGGACATTTTCCAATTGTTTTGAACACGTTTTGTGTCAGTTTGGAGAATTTCTGATTTGTTTTGATCAAATTTGATCTCTTGTGGACAATTTTTGATTAATTTTAGTTTATTTTTGAGTCATTCTGAGCAAATTTTGATTCATTTTAGACAGATTTTGCATCATTTTGGGCAAATTTTAAGTTGTTTTGTGTAGTTATTTTAGACTCTGACAGTCCAGGTTGGTATAGTGTCTTCATAAAGTTCCTGTAAGTGTATATATCTATGGATGGATCCATATTTCTACTAAAAAATC
The DNA here is from genome assembly GCF_022539595.1 of Amphiprion ocellaris. Classification (NCBI taxonomy): domain Eukaryota; kingdom Metazoa; phylum Chordata; class Actinopteri; family Pomacentridae; genus Amphiprion; species Amphiprion ocellaris. The sequence goes on from NC_072787.1 coordinate 27,513,545, forward strand.
TGACTTTGGTTGACATTTCACCAACTTTTGAGGCTCTAGCATCAGTAGAATCTGATTTGCGACAACCATGACCATTCAATGTTCCAGCTTTTGTTTTATTTAATATATAAAAGTGTCAACATGAGTCCATTTGGACAAATTTGTCATTTTGGACATATTTTTCATCTTTTTCCACACGTTCTGAGTAGTTTGGACCAATTTTTTCCTCATTTTGGACAAATTTTGATTCATTTTAATTCATTTTTGAGTCGTTTTGAGCACATTTGGGTTCATTTTGGACAAATTTTGCATCGTTTTGTGTCGTTATTTTAGACTCGCACAATCCATGGAGGTATTTTGTCTCCATAAAGTTCCCGTCAGTTTATATCTATGGATGGATCCATATTTCTACTAAAACACAGTCTTTGATGGACATTTCACCAACTGTTGAGGCTCTAACATCAGTAGAATCTGATGTGTTAAAGTTTGACCAGACTGGGTTCCAGTTTTTAGATATTTTGACATAAAAATGTCAACATGAGTCCATCTGGAGAAGGTTTTCATTGAGTCGTTGTTTGTTTCTTTCCTCCATCTCAGGTGTTTTGTGCAGACAGCACTGATGTTTTTATTGTAACAGTGAAATGAATTAGAAAAGATTCCTGCCTCTTCTTTGGCAGCCGTCCTGCTGGTGGCGCCGACAATCAGCCCCAGAAAACTCTTCGGGGCTTTCTGACGCCGCCGTCATCCATCAGCGAGAGCTTTTATTTAATATCTACCAAGAGCTGGAGTTGAGTCTTCAGGACGAGGCCTTTGAGTTCCTTCAGTCTGCCATTAGAAGCAGGTAAACAGTGAAGACAGAAACAGATTGAGCTCCTTTTGGGAGTCCAAACAAACAGCAGCTTGAGTCTTTAGTTCAGCAAATATTTTTCTGGGATGTCGAGTTGGAAATGATCTCAGTGGTTTGGTTCAAACGGAGTCAATGAAGACGAGAGAGCAAAAGTTTTAAACTAAATATTAGAGCAAAAATCTGCTTATACTGCTCATATATACACTGAAAAAATAGTCTGTCATTTTACAGAAATTTTCTGTTTAATTCTGCACAAAAATATCGTAAAAATTCCAAAACAGACTGTAAATTTACAATAAAAGACATTTAAAAAATCAAATATTTACAATTTATTTGTAAAAACTGTAAAATTAACTATGAAACTGTGACAAACGTGCATGAAATGATCAAAAAATTACTCTAAATTAAAAAACAAAAAACTAAATGAAACCAAAGATGTAAATAACGTCCACAATAAAAATCTGTATCTTTAAAAACTATAAATTTGCAATGTTTGACTGTAAAAATTACAGTTTTTGCTGTATTTAATGAGCAAAAATATCAGAATTTTGCAAATTTTAACTTATTTGTGTATTTTTGTGTCATCTTAGCATCTTTTGTGTCAGTTTTATTTCTTTTTTCATTTTAGCAAATTTTTGTGGCATTTTAGCATCTTTTGTGTCAATTTTGCAAATTTTTGTGTCGTTTTTGCTAATTATTGTCGTATTTGCAAGTTTTCTCATTTTTGCATTTTTTCGGTCATTTTAGCCAATATTTGTGTCATTTTAGCATCTTTTGTATCAGTTTTGGTTTTTTGTTTCATTTTAGCAAATTTTTGTGTCAATTTTGCACATTTTTGTGTTGTTTTTGCAAATTGTTGGGTCATATTTTCAAATTTTGTGTCATTTTTGCAATTTTTGGGGTCATTTTAGCCAATATTTGTGTCATTTTAGCATCTTTTGTACCAGTTTTGTTTCTTTTTGTGTCAGTTTTGTACATTTCTATGCCATTTTAACAAATACTTTTCTGCTTCTATAATCGATAGACAAATAAGAAAAATGGTAAATACCTTTTAAATTTCTCCAGATTTCCTCTGTGTAGTTAATTTCCAGATAATATGTCATAAAACCACAGAACTAATTTAGAATGAATCATTAAATAGATCATCGTGCAGCAGCTTCCAGTTTGGTTCCTTTAAAGTTCCTGAACATGATTTCTGGAACGTTCTGTCGCTGAAGCTGCTGCTGGTTTCTGTTTTACTCGTCGTCGCCTGCAGGAACAGGTTTGTGCTGCTAGCATGAGCGCTATCTGTCAGGGAGGACGAGGATCTGAGCTGACCGTCAGCGCTGAGAGCATCGTGCTGACTGACAGCGCCATGGCAACGCAGCATCACACAGCTAGCCCCGAGCTAGGCTAACAGGCAGCTAGCAGGCTAACAGAGCGCTAAGGCAGAAAGCTAACGGACTTGTAGGTCAGTGGAAGAACATATGTGTCAGTTTTGTGTCCTTTTGTGTCATTTTAGCAAATTTTTTGTGCCATTTTAGCATCTTTTGTGTCATTTTTGCAAATTTTATGTCATTTTTACAAATTTTGTGTAATTTTAGCATCTTTTTCCATTTTGTATCTTTTTGTGTCATTTTCGCAAATTTTTGTGGTATTTTTTGTGTCAGTTTTGTGTGCTTTTGTGTCATTTTAGCTATTTTTTGTCATTTTAGCAAGTTTTGTGTCAGTTTTGTGTCATTTTTGCAAATTTTTGTGTTATTGTAGCATCTTTCGTGTCAATTTTCTGCCTTTTTGTGTCGTTTTTGCAAATTCTGTGTGATTTTAGCAAATTTTTGTGGCATTTTAGCAGCTTTTGTGTCAGCTTTGTGTGTCCTTGTGTCATTTTTGCAAATTTTTTGTCTTTTTGTGTCATTTTTGCAATTTTTGTGTCATTTTAGCATCTCGTCGGTTTTCTGCCTTTTTGTGTAATCTTTGCTAATTTTGTGGCATTTTAGCATCTTTTGAGTGTATTTTGTGTCTTTATCTGTCATTTTTGCATTTCTTTGTCATTCTGGCACATTTCTGTGTCAGTTTTGTGCCACTGTTGAAAGGAAAAAGTGTCTTAAGTGAATTACATCAGATCCGTGTGGTGATCTGAGGAGTAAATGTCATGTATTTATATTTTTATCTGTTTTCACCCTCCAACGCTCCTCATTAGTGGAAGCTGGATGACGGTCGGGAGACTTGGGAAGCTTCTCTCTGCTCCTCAGTGAGTCAGACTCGAGGAGGAGGAGGAGGAAGAGGAGGAGGAGGAGGAGAGGATGAGGAGGAGGGGAGGAGGAAGAGGGGAGGATGAGGAGGGCAGGAAGACAGTGATGTTGATGATGGTGTTGTTTGTGCTGAAGCTGCTGATTGGCTGAGCCCGAGGCCAGAGGTCACTGAGCAACCCGCTGTGACGTCCACCACTAACGACCAGCTCTGAATCACAAACACCACATCAGCATCGTCTGGTGTCACCCGGCAGACGATGATGGACGTAGAACACGGAGAACATGGGGAACACTGGAGAACACAGGAGGGAGATGACGTGAGGCTGCAGTCGTGCAAAATGTGACATTTATAGATGCACCGTGAATTAATGACCTCAAAAACATGCAAAATTATCACAAGGAGACACAAAGTGACCACTAAAGCACACAAAACAACCACAAAAACATGCAAAACAACAGCAAAGAGACACAAAACAACCACAAAAAGATGCAACATTAACAGAAAGAGGCATAAAATACCACAAAAAGACACAATGTCAATCGATAAATTAGTTTTCTAATTTATTAGATATTAGTAAATTCTATATAATAATATCTAATAAATATTATTATATAAGAATATTCTATATAATATACAGAATATGATTTACTTGTATTATATTTTCTTTGGTTTATTATTATTATTATTATTATTATTATTATTATTATTATTATTATTATTATTATTATTATTATTATTATTATTAATAATAATAATAATAATAATAATAATAATAGTAATAATAATGTAATTCATTGTTATTACTAGTATGTGTGAAATAATTAGATTTTGTGGTGATTTATTATTATTATTATTATTATTAATAATAATAATAATAATAATAATAATAATAATAATAATAATAATAATAATAATAATAGTAATAAAGTCATTGTAATTTATTGTAATAATAATCATCATCATAACAATTAATTACATTATTATCATTATTTACTAGTATGCGTGAAATAATTCTATTTTGTGCCGATTTGTTATTATTATTGTTATTATTTAATTATTGTCATTATTCTGCTGACTTATTAGTATCATTATTGTTATTAATTGATTAAATAATTGTTATTATTATTAATAATAATAATTAAATTATTCTGCTGGTTTATTTGGTGAATTTCTGCTGAAACTCTTTAATTATTCTGATCCTGAATGAAGCCAAACGCCGTGAATTCCTCCAGAGGAGGGAAACGTTCTCACATTCTGCTGAGACGCCGGCGTCCTCGTTAGCGATGCTAATTAGCCGCCATGTGACCCATGAGGTCACGGTGAGGAGGATTCTGAGCAGCTGATTGGACGAGCTGCTTTAATCTGCTGGGGAGGATCTGTCTGCCAGCTTGAGTCGGTCGGTTAAATATTTTTACGTTTATGTTCCAGATATTTGAATGAGAAATAAACAGGAGAGAAAAAGCTTTTTCTTTTTTGTAAATGCGTCCAAAATCCTCAAAGAATTCCCTCCTGCTTCCGTTTCCACTCGATTCTTTCTTCTTGGAGCAAAGAGAAACAGAAAAGCAGCCTTAAAATGAGCTGTGAAGAATCTGCAGAGACTTTAACAGAATTAAGGATCGTTTCTGTGATGCTCTCAATAAACCGCCTAAAAGTGAAAAAGACTCTCAGAGAAAAACTTTCAGCAACTTTAACTTCAGGATTCAAAGTTCTTAAAGAATGTTTGGAAGCAAGAAGGCCAGAAATCCAAAATGCTAAAGGAAAAAACGGAGTAAAACGGTGAAAACAGCGAATATCTATTAAAATACTGATTTAAATACAGTTAAAAATATAATTTTGTTATCAATCATTAAAAAAGATCAAATTACCGCCAATAAAATATAATTATATATTATAATTATTAAACTGTCAAACATTGTCAGCGAGCAAATTTTTATTTGCAAACAAAATCCAGATTTTTTATGTGAACATTACTTACACTTTCACTTTATTATTATTTATTTATTTTGTTTATTTTTAGGTTAATGTTTAAGACTTTGTTCTTGCAATTTTAGTCGTTAAAATAGGCAATTATTTAGCATTTTTTAATCCTTGATAAAGACATTTTTTCCTTCAAATCGCAGCAAATAACTGTTAAATAATTCTATTTTTCCTGATGTAAATGAACTGAAACTGCAGTTTTAAAGTAAAACACACTGAATTAAAGCTGCAAGCAGCGTTGGTCAGGTCCTCGTGTAGCTGCTGGTCGGCGAATCCAAACACGTCCACCAGATGGCGCTGCCACTGAGAATGTATTTGGGCTTATGGATGTGATGAGGGCCGGATTCTGATCACACATGTAAACTTTCAGGCAGATTATAAAGCACTTCCTGTTTCATGGCAAAACGTTGAAATTCTGGGTGCCGCCGTTTCCACGCCGTCAGACTTTTGCAGAACGTTTTGGTCACTTTTGATCACTCATGCCTCCTGTACATCCTGGCAACATTTGAGCTCTGTCAGAGTTGACCTGTTTGAGTTTATAGCTTTTGAAAATATGCCTCAGTTGGTCCAAAATATGACACATAATTCAAAATGGCCGACTTCCTGTTGTGTTTTTGGTATGGGTGTCAGGTACGTTTTCGTGCGTCTTGAAGAGTTCCAAATACCTGCCAAATTTCATAGCTGTAGGTGACACGTACTGGCTGTAGTTCCTGTTTGAAATTTTCCAGGGGGCGCTGTGGAGCCATTTAGAATCACACCTACTCTGAGTTTCTGGGTTTTCCAGTATTTTTAGGCCTTCAGAACTGGGATTCCAAAGATGGACAAAGATGGAAATGTAAGAAAGCCATGGGTTTGAATGAAGTCTTGGCACCATTTGGGGCTTGGTCGCTAATAAATATCTTAAAAATTACTTTTATCCCATTTAAGGCAATAAAAAAACATTTCATAGTATAATTATTATTAAAAATCAAGTCATTTTATGGTCGA